>NC_071433.1:1200747-1283260 GCF_017976375.1 Cuculus canorus
ATGTCCCCCCAATGTCCCTCATGTCCCCCCATCCCTCCATGTCCCCCCAAGTCCCTTTGCATCCCCATGTCCCCCCATCCCTCCATGTCCCCCCATCCCCTTTCACCCCCACATCCCCCATCCCTCCATGTCCCCCCATGTCCCCCACATCCCCCTTTGTCCCCCCCCCCCTTTCCCCCCCCCGGTGGTTACCCAGACGGTGTCCCTGAGGAGCGCGGCCACGCGGGCCATCATGGCGGGCAGATGTTGGGGCGCGAAGGCCTTGGCCGCGTGCTCGAGGCAGAGCCCCAGCAGGAACGCGGGGGCCAAAGCGGCCGCCTCCACCCCTTCGGCCTCCGGCAACCGCACGATCTCCTTCAACACCACCGCCTCATCCTCCTCGCGGAACCTCAGCTCCGGTTGGGAACTCTCCAAGAGGTTCTTCAAGGCCTCTTGACGCTCTTGGGGCGTTCGGCCGCACCCCGAGCACCCCAAAACCCCCGCCATGCCCGTGGAAATGGGGGCGCGGGGCAACCAAGGGGGGCGAGGGGTTGGGCCCCCCCCTCTCCTCCTCCGACACCGTTTCGGGGTCTTTGTAGAGGAAAAGGAAATGTTGGCCCAAACCCAAGAGGTCGCCGGGTGAAGGGGGCCTGGCGTAAAAGGGGTGCCGTTATGGGTGACGGGAGCCCCCCGAAAGGGACGGATGGTGGCAGGGCTTGGGGGGCTGTCGGGACCCCCCCGAGCCGCTCGCACCACGCAGTGTCGAGGGAGGATGTCGGGGGCGTTGAGGAAAGTGTCCACCTGGCAGCCGCCGGCTTTTTCGGGACCCCTCCGCGGCGTTCGGGGCGACCGAAGACGTGCAGGGAACGAGTCATGGGGTAGAGGATGAAATCCTGGGGGGGGGGGGGAAGAAAAAGAGAGGGGTCAGGGGGGGCTGCGAGGGGGTTTAGGGGGGATTTGGGGGTGAAGAGGGGGGATTTGGGGGTGAAGGAGGGGATTTGGGGGTGAAAAGGGGGGATTTGGGGGTGAAGGAGGGGATATGGGGGTGAAAAGGGGGGATTTGGGGGTGAAGAAGGGGATTTGGGGGTGAAAAGGGGGGATTTGGGGGTGAAGGAGGGGATTTGGGGGTGAAAAGGGGGATATGGGGTGTGAAGAGTGGGATTTGGGGTGTGAAGAGTGGGAGTTTGGGGGTGTAGAGGGTAGATTTGGGGGCAAAGGGGGGATTTGGGGGTGTAGAGGGGATTTTGGGGTGAAAGGGGGGATTTGGGGGTGAGGAGGGGATTTTGGGGGTGAAAAGGGGGATTTGGGGGTGAGGAGGGGGGATTTGGGGGTGAAGAGGGGGATTTGGGGGTGAAGGGGGGATTTGGGGGTAAAGAGGGGGATTTGGGGGTGAAGCAATGGCGAGTTTGGGGGTGAAGAAGGGGATATGGGGTGTGAAGAGGGGGATTTGGGAGTGTAGAGCGGAGATTTGGGGGCAAAGGGGGGATTTGGGGGTGAAAAGGGGGGATTTGGGGGTGAAGGAGGGGATATGGGGGTGAAGAGGGGGATTTGGGAGCACTAGAGCAGAGATTTGGGGGCAAAGGGGGGATTGGTGGTGAAAAGGGGGGATTTGGGGGTGAAGGAGGGGATATGGGGTGAAGAGGGGATTTGGGAGCATAGAGCGGAGATTTGGGGGCAAAGGGGGATTTGGGGGGTGAAAAGGGGGGATATGGGGTGTGAAGAGTGGGATTTGGGTGTGAAGAGTGGGAGTTTGGGGGGTAGAGGGGAGATTTGGGGGCAAAGGGGGGATTTGGGGGCAAAGGGGGGGTTGGGGGTGAAGAATGGGAGTTGGGAGTGAAGAGGATTTGGGGTGAAGGAGGGGAGATTTGGGGTGAAAAGGGGGGGATTTGGGGGTGAAGAGTGGGATTTTGGGGTGGAAGAAGGGGGATTTTGGAGGGGAATAGAGGGAATTTGGGGGTGTAGAGTGGCGGATTTTGGGGGTGAAGTGGGGGATTTAGGGGTGAAAGAATGGGAATTTGGGGGTGAAGAGTGGGGATTTGGGGGTGAAAAGAAGGGGATTTAGGTGGGGTGCAGAGTGTGGATTTGGGCTGAAGAGGGGGTATTTGGGGGTGAACAGGGGAGATTTGGGGGTGAAGAGTGTGGATTTGGGTGAGAGGGGGAATTTGGGCGTGAAGAGTGCGGATTTGGGGGTGAGAAGAGAGGGAATTTGGGTGAAGAGTGCGGATTTGGGGTGTGAAGAAGGGGGAATTGGGAGTGTAGACTGGAGATTTGGGGGCAAAGGGGGGATTTGGGGGGTAAAAATGGGGGGATTTGGGCGTAAAGAGGGGGATTTGGGGGGTGGAAGAGTGCAGATTTAGGGGTAAAGGGGGGAATTTTGGGGTGAAGAGTGCGGATTTGGGGGTGAAGGGGGGGATTTTGGGGGTTGAAGAGTGCGGATTTGCGGGTGAAGAGTGAGGATTTGGGGTGAAGAAGGGGGATTTTGGAGGGAAAGAAGGGGGATTTTGGGGTGAAGAGTGGGGTTTGGGGGTGAAGAGGGGATTTGGGGGTGCAGAGTGTGGATTGGGGGTGCAGAGTGCGGATTTGGGGGTTCAGAAGGGGGATTTGGGGCTTCAGAGGGGGATTTGGGGTGTGACAAGATGGGCATTTGGGGGCAGATGGAGGGATTTGGGGAGGAAGAGTGGGGATTTGGGGGTTCAGGAGGGATTTGGGGGTTCAGGAGGGATTTGGGGTCCCCGCGCCCCCACCTGCCGGCCGTAACCCTGCAGCAGGAGGAAATAGGGGAGCTCCTGGGGGGGCTGAATGAGGCACTGCGAGAGCTGCTCCAGGCCTGGACCCCCCCCTTCCTCCTCTCCGGCCGCCCCCTCCCCACTTTGGGGGGTTTCGGGGGACCCCTCTTCATTTTGGGGGGCTCCTCCTTCGCCCCCCGCTACGCTCAGCACCGTCTTGCTGTTCCCGACGCCTTTTGGTGCTGAGGTTCATATCGCTTGATGCTGCGGCGGAGGGAGAGGTTATCCGCTCGCTCTTTTTGGGGGGTCGTACACCCCCGAAGCCGCCCGCGAGCGGTTCTTCTGCAGTCGACGCGACGGAGAGGTGAGACCTGGGGGAAGGGGGGGGGTACAAGGGGGGTCAAACCCCCCCCACCCCCCCCAACAGCACCCCAAAAGTCTGCCCTAAGCCACATCCCGAACACCCAAATCCGCCCCGAACCCCCAAATCACCCCTGAACCCCCAAATCACCCCTGAACCCCCAAAATCACCTCCGGACTCCCAAATCACCTCTGAACGTCCTAAATCAACTCCGAACCCCCAAATTCGCCTCTGAATGCCCAAATCACCCCTGGAACCCCCAAATCGCCTCCAAACCCCCAAATCACCCTCCGACCCCCAAATCCCCTCTGAACCCCCAAATCACCCTCCGACCCCCCAAATCACCTCTGAACACCCAAATCACCTCCAAACCCCCAAATCACTCCTGAACCCCCAAATCACCTCTGAACACCCAAATCACGCCCCGAACCCCCAAATCACCTCTGAACACCCAAATCGTGCCCCAAACCCCCAAATCACTCCTGAAACCCCAAATCACCCCTGAACCCCCAAATCACGCCCCCGAACCCCCCAAATCACCTCCAAACCCCCCAAATCACCTCTGAACCCCCAAATCACCCTCCGAACCCCCAAATCACCTCTATATCCCCAAATCATCCTCCGCGAACCCCCAAATCACCTCTGAACACCCAAATCGCGCCCCAACCCCCAAATCGCACTCCAAACCCCCAAGTCACTCCTGAACCCCCAAATCACCTCTGAACCCGCAAATCATCCCGAACCCCCAAATCCCCCCAGCACCCATCTCCCTGCAGACCCACCCCTGCAATCTTCCCGGCCCCCCCAAACCCTGCACCCCACCCCTCCAAATCTCCCCCGAACCCCATCTCCCCCCATCTCTCCTAATCCCCCAAATCCCATCTCCCCCACAGCCCCCAAATCCCCCCAGATCCCCTAACCCCCCAAATCCCATATCCCCACAGCCCCCCCACATTCCCCCCCACTCCCACCTCCCCTAAATCCTCAAATCCCCCCAGCTCCCCCAAATCCCATCTCACTCAGCCCCCCCAAATCCCTCCAGTCCCATCTCCCCCCCAAATCCCATCTCCCCTCAGCCCCCCCAAATCCCCCAGATCCCATCTCCCCCCAGATCCCATCTCCCCCCACCTCCCCCACAGCCCCCCCAAATCCCCCCCATACTCCATCTCCCCCCAAATCCCCCCTCCCTCCTTCTATCCCCTCCTTCCCCCCCCCCCCCCAAACCCCTCCAACCATCCCCCTGTTGAGGTATCGCGGTATCGGGGTGTCGGGATATTGGGGTATCGGGGTATCGCTGTGTCGGGGTATCGGGGTGTCGGGGTATCGGGGTATCGGGGTATCGGGGTGTCGGGATATCGGGATATCGGGGTATCGGGGTATCGGGGTATTGGGATATCGGGGTATCGGGGTATCGCGGTATCGGGGTGTCGGGATATCGGGGTGTTGGGCTATCAGGGTATCGCGGTATTGGGGTATCGGGGTGTTGGGATATCGGGGTGTTGGGGTATCGGGGTATCGGGATATTGGGGTGTCGGGGTATCGTGGTATCGTGGTGTCAGGATATCGGGGTGTCGGGGTATCGGGGTATTGGGGTGTCGGGGTATCAGGGTGTTGGGATATTGGGATATCGGGGTGTCGGGGTATTGCGGATATCGGGGTGTCGGGATATTGGGGTGTCGGGCTATCGGGTATCGCGGTATTGTGGTATCGGGGTGTTGGGATATCGGGTGTTGGGGTATCGGGGTATCGGGGTGTCTGGCGGGTATCGGGGTATCGCGGTATCGGGGTGTCGGATATCGGGGTGTCAGGGTATTCAGGGTATCGGGGTGTTGGGGTATCGGGATATTGGGGTATCGGGGTGTCGGGGTGTCGGGGTATTGGGGTGTCGGGGTATCAGGGTATCGCGGTATCAGGGTGTCAGGGTATCGGGATATTGGGGTGTTGGGATATCGGGGTGTCGTGGTATCGGGGTATTGGGGTGTCGGGATATCGGGATATCGGGGTATCGGGGTGTCGGGATATCGGGGTGTCGGGATATCGGGATATCGGGGTGTCGGGGTGTCGGGGTGGCTGATGACGGGGTGTCCCCCGGCGTGTGGTTTGGGGGTGCCTCACCCCCCCGCCTCGCCATCCTCTCCCTCGCACATCCTCTCCACTTCCTGTCTCCGCCGGATCTCGAAGCGCCGCGAGCAGCCGGATTTGGGCTTCCATACATCTTGAAGGACCAAAGGGCGTTCGGAATCGCCAACGGGACGGAGGTGCTCCACCTGCCAACCCCCCCCCGGAACCCCCGGCTCTCCCCCACTACGTCGCATAACACATATTCTCCCGACGTTCCTTCTTCCGGAGCCAATCCGTAACGTTCCAAAGCCTCTCCGACCAACTGCCGCGCGGTGGAGCGCGGCCGTGGCCAAAACGCTCTTATAATTGGCCCCTCGGGAGATGTCCCCCCCAAAAATCTTGAGGATTCCGGGGAGTTGGCGTTTGGTTTGGAGCGTTTTTCCAATCCCACCAGAACTTCGGGAACGGGATCCACCAATTCCGCCAATTTCTTCTCGCTGGCCCAGCGGCCGCCGGCGTTGGCGTTGGCGTTGGCGCTGCGATGGAAGAGGTTGGAAAGGCGGTTATGGCGCGAGGGTTTGGCTTTGCCGGGAGGGCGTAATTCCAACCGTTTCGCTGCCCGCGGCTGGCGGTGTCCGAGGAGGCGGATCTGGGGGGGAAAAAGGGGGTGCGGAGGAGAATTGGGGGGCGAAGAGGTAATAAAATGGGGAATGTCAATGGTAGGGATGGATGTGGGGGAAGGACGGACGGACAAAGAGGAGTTGGGGGGCAAAGAGGTGGGAAAGGGGGCATCTCACCCATAGGGATGGACGGATGGACGGACAAAGAGGAGTTGGGGGCAAAGAGGTGGGAAAGGGGGCATCTCACCCATAGGGATGGACGGATGGACGGACAAAGAGGAGTTGGGGGCAAAGCGGTGGAAAAGGGGGTGTCCAATCCATAGGGATGGACGTGGGGGAAGGACGGATGGATGGACAGATGGACAAGGTGGAGTTGAGGGGCAAAGCGATGGAAAAGGGGGCGTCTCACCCATAGGGATGGACAGACGGACAAAGGGATGGAGTGGAGTTGGGGCACAAAGCGATGGCAGAAGGGGGTGTCCATAGGGATGGACATAGGGGATGGATGGATGGATGGACAGATGGACGGACGGACGGACAAGTGGGGTTGGGGGGCAAAGAGGCAGTAAAATGGGGAATCTCGATGATAGGGATGGACCTGGGGAGAAGGAGGGATGGATGGATGGATGGATGGACAGATGGACGGACGGACGGACAAAGAGGAGTTGGGGGGGCAAAGAGGTGGAAAAGGGGGTGTCCAATCCATAGGGATGGACGTGGGAGAGGGAAGGATGGATGGATGGATGGATGGATGGATGGATGGATGGATGGACAGACGGACAAAGAGGAGTTGGGGCGTAAAGCAATGGAAAAGGGGGTGTCCAATCCATAGGGATGGACAGACGGACAAAGAGGAGTTGGGGGGCAAAGCGATGGAAAAGGGGGCGTCTAACCCATAGGGATGGACATAGGGGAGGGATGGATGGATGGACGGACGGACGGACAAAGCGGGAGTTGGGGGGCAAAGAGGCAGTAAAATGGGGAATCTCAATGATAGCGATGGACCTGGGGGGAAGGATGGATGGATGGATGGATGGATGGATGGATGGATGGACGGACGGACGGACAAAGCGGAGTTGGGGGGCAAAGAGGTGGAAAAGGGGGCGTCAAATCCATAGGGATGGACGTGGGGGAAGGATGGATGGATGGACAGACGGACAAAGAGGAGTTGGAGGGCAAAGCGATGGGAAAGGGAGTGTCCAATCCATAGGGATGGACGTGGGGGAAGGATGGATGGATGGACAGACGGACAAAGAGGAATTGGAGGGCAAAGCAATGGAAAAGGGGGCGTCCAATCCAGAGGGATGGACCTGGGGGAGGGATGGATGGATGGATGGATGGACGGACGGACGGCCAAAGCGGAGTTGGGGGGCAAAGAGATGGAAAAGGGGGTGTCCAATCCATAGGGATGGACGTGGGAGAGGGAAGGATGGATGGATGGACAGACGGACAAAGAGGAGTTGGGGGGCAAAGCGATGGAAAAGGGGGTGTCCAATCCATAGGGATGGACCTGGGGGAAGGATGGATGGATGGACGGATGGATGGATGGACGGACAAAGAGGAGTTGGGGGGCAGAGTGATGGAAAAGGGGGCGTCCAATCCATAGGGATGGACATAGGGGAGGGAGGGATGGATGGATGGATGGATGGATGGACAGACGGACAAAGAGGAGTTGGGGGCAAAGAGATGGAAAAGGGGGTGTCCAATCCATAGGGATGGATGGATGGACATAGGGGAAGGATGGATGGATGGATGGATGGATGGATGGATGGATGGAAGGATGGATGGACGGATGGATGGACGGACGGACGGCCAAAGCGGAGTTGGGGGTCCAGGGGGGCGTCTCACCGGACGGATCCGGCGCTCGGCCACCTCCGGCTCATCTTGGCCAAACGCTTCTTGGGAGAGTTGATCCAAAGGCCGACGGGAAAGTGGAGTTTCCCGAACCGCGGACTCCCCTCCTTGCGCTCCTCGGGGAACATCGCGGCGGCGCTCCTGGAGGGCCACACCCACACCCCCTTTATCCAGCGTCCCCCCTTTATCCCAACGTCCCCCCTTTATCCCACACCTCCGCTTTATCCCACGTCCCCCCTTTATCCCACATCCCCCTTTTATCCCTCGTCCCCTCTTATCCCAACGTCCCCCCCTTATCCCACACCTCCCCTTTATCCAACGTCCCCCCTTTATCCCACATCCCCCCTTTATCCCACATTCCCCCCTTTATCCCATGGCTCCCATTTCTCCCACATCCCCCCTTTATCCCACATTCCCCCTTATCCCACATCCCCCCTTTATCCCACATCCCCCTTTATCCCACATCCCCCCTTTATCCCACATCCCCCCTTTATCCCACATCCCCCCTTTATCCCATGGCTCCCATTTCTCCCACATCCCCCCTTTATCCCACATCCCCCCTATATCCCACATCCCCCCATTATCCCACATTCCCCCCTTTATCCCACATCCCCCCTTTTATCCCACATCCCCCCTTTATCCCACGTCCCCCCTTTATCCCACGTCCCCCCTTATCCCACATCCCCCCTTTATCCCACATTCCCCCTTATCCCACATCCCCCATTTATCCCACGTCCCCCCTTTATCCCACATCCCCCCTTTATCCCACGTCCCCCCTTTATCCCATATCCCCCCTTTCTCCCACATCCCCCCTTTTATCCCACATTCCCCCTTTTATCCCACATCCCCCCTTTATCCCACACCCCCCCTTTATCCCATATCCCCCTTTTATCCCACATCCCCCCTTTATCCCACACCCCCCCTTCATCCCACGTCCCCCCTTTACCCCACGTCCCCCCTTTATCCCACGTCCCCCCCTTTATCCCATATCCCCCCTTATCCCACATCCCCCCTTTTATCCCAACATCCCCCCTTTATCCCATGTCCCCCCTTATCCCACATCCCCCCTTTTACCCCACATCCCCCCTTTACCCCACATTCCCCCTTTATCCCATATCCCCCCTTTATCCCACATTCCCCCTTTATCCCATATCCCCCCTTTATCCCATATCCCCCTTTTATCCCACATCCCCCCTTATCCCACGTCCCCCCTATATCCCATATCCCCCCTTTATCCCACGTCCCCCCTTTATCCCACATCCCCCCTTTATCCCACGTCCCCCTTTTATCCCATATCCCCCCTTTATCCCACATCCCTCTTTTATCCCACACCCCCCCCTTTATCCCACGTCCCCCCTTTATCCCACATCCCCCCTTTATCCCACGTCCCCCTTTTATCCCATATCCCCCCTTTTATCCCACGTTCCCCCTTTATCCCACGTCCCCCCTTTATCCCATATCCCCCCTTTATCCCACATCCCTCTTTTATCCCACACCCCCCCTTTATCCCACATCCCCCCTTTTATCCCACACCCCCCTTTATCCCACATCCCCCCCTTTATCCCAACATCCCCCCTTTATCCCACATTCCCCCTTTTATCCCACGTCCCCCCTTTCTCCCACATTCCCCCTTTTATCCCACATCCCCCCTTTATCCCACGTCCCCCCTTTATCCCATGTACCCCACTTTCTCCCACATCCCCCCTTTATCCCACATCCCCCCTTTATCCCACATTCCCCCTTTACCCCACACCCCCCCTTTCTCCCACGCCCCCCCTTTCTCCCACGTACCCCCCTTTCTCCCACATCCCCCCTTTCTCCCACGCCCCCCCTTTCTCCCACGTACCCCCCTTTCTCCCCGCTCCCCGTCTCCGTCCCTCGCCCTCCGCCACCGGAGCAGTGACTTCCCGCCTCGGAGAGGGGACAGGAAAGGGCGAGTCAGGCCAGGAAACAGCCCTGGGGGGGCTGGGGGGCCATGGAGGAAAAGGGGGGGCCCTGGGGGGAGGGGGGGGCACGGAGCCACGGAGGAGGAGGCAGCGGAGTAGGGGGGGCGCAGAAAGAGGGACCCCAAAAATGGAGCATCACCATCTGCGAAGGCCAAAGGGCCTCACGGTGACGGCGAGAGCTGAGCCGGAGGAAGGGGGGGGGTGACCCCCAAACGGAGATTGAACCCCAACACGGGGCACCTGCACCCCCAAATCCCAACTGAACTCCAGAGCCTAAAAACCAACCCCCAAATCCCCCCTGGAGAACCTCAAACCAACCCCACATCACCCCTGGAGACCCCACATTCCCCCTGGAGACCCTCAAACCAACACCACATCCCCCCTCGAGACCCCAAATCCCCTCTGTAGACCCCAAATCCCCCCTGGAGACCCCAAATCCCCACTGGAGAACCTCAAACCATCCCCACATCCCCCCTGGAGACCCCAAATCCCCTCTGGAGACCCCAAATCCCCCCTGGAGACCCTCAAACCAACCCCACATCCCCCCTGGAGACCCCCAAATCCCCTCTGGAGACCCTCAAATCCCCCTTGGAGACCCCAAATCCCCCCAAACCAACCCCACATCCCCCCCTGGAGACCCCAAATCCCCCAAACCAACCCCACATCCCCCCTGGAGACCCCAAATCCCCTCTGGAGACCCCAAATCCCCCCTGGAGACCCTCAAACCAACACCACATCACCCCTGGAGACCCCAAACCCCTCTGGAGACCCCAAATCCCCCCTGGAGACCCCCAAACCAACCCCACATCCCCCCTGGAGACCCCAAATCCCCTCTGGAGAACCTCAAACCAACACCACATCCCCCCTGGAGACCCCAAATCCCCTCTGGAGACCCCAAATCCCCCCAAACCAACCCCACATCCCCCCTGGAGACCCCAAATCCCCTCTGGAGACCCCAAATCCCCCCTGGAGACCCTCAAACCAACACCACATCCCCCTGGAGACCCCAAATCCCCTCTGGAGACCCCAAATCCCCCCTGGAGACCCCCAAACCAACCCCACATCCCCCCTGGAGACCCCAAATCCCCCCTGGAGACCCTCAAACCAACACCACATCCCCCCCTGGAGACCCCAAACCCCTCTGGAGACCCCAAATCCCCCCAAAATCAACCCCACATCCCCCCCTGGAGACCCCAAATCCCCCTGGAGACCCCAAATCCCCCCAAACGAACCCCATATCCCCCCCTGGAGACCCCAAATCCCCCCAAATCAACCCCAAATCCCCTCTGGAGACCCCAAATCCCCCCAAACCAACACCACATCCCCCCCTGGAGACCCCAAATCCCCCCCAAACCAACCCCACATCCCCCTGGAGACCCCAAATCCCCCTGGAGACCCTCAAACCAACCCCACATCCCCCCTCGAGACCCCACATCCCCTCTGGAGACCCCAAATCCCCCCAAACCACCCCCACATCCCCCCCGGAGACCCCAAATCCCCCCATACCAACCCCACATCCCCCCTGGAGACCCCAAATCCCCCCAAACCACCCCCACATCCCCCCCTGGAGACCCCAAATCCCCCCAAACCAACCCCACATCCCCCCTGGAGACCCCAAATCCCCCCAAACCACCCCCACATCCCCCCCTGGAGACCCCAAATCCCCCCATACCAACCCCACATCCCCCCCTGGAGACCCCAAATCCCCCCAAACCACCCCCACATCCCCCCTGGAGACCCCAAATCCCCTCTGGAGACCCCAAATCCCCCCATACCAACCCCACATCCCCCCTGGAGACCCCAAATCCCCCCAAACCACCCCCACATCCCCCTCTGGAGACCCCAAATCCCCCCAAACCATCACCACATCCCCCCGGAGACCCCAAATCCCCCCAAACCAACCCCAAATCCCCCCTGGAGACCCCAAATCCCCCCCAATCAACACCACATCCCCCCGGAGACCCCAAATCCCCCCAAACCAACCCCACATCCCCCTCTGGAGACCCCAAATCCCCACAAACCACCCCCACATCCCCCCTGGAGACCCCAAATCCCCCCAAACCAACCCCACATCCCCCCTGGAGACCCCAAATCCCCCCAAACCAACCCCACATCCCCCCTGGAGACCCCAATTCCCCCCAAACCAACCCCATATCCCCCCTGGAGACCCCAAATCCCCCCATACCAACCCCACATCCCCCCCTGGAGACCCCAAATCCCCCAAACCAACCCCATATCCCCCCTGGAGACCCCAAATCCCCCCAAACCACCCCCACATCCCCCCTGGAGACCCCAAATCCCCCCAAATCAACCCCAAATCCCCCCTGGAGACCCCAAATCCCCCCAAACCAACCCCACATCCCCCCTGGAGACCCCAAATCCCCCCAAACCAACCTCACATTCCCCTCTGGAGACCCCAAATCCCCCCTGGAGACCCCAAATCCCCCCATACCAACCCCACATCCCCCTTGGAGACCCCAAATCCCCCCAAACCACCCCCACATCCCCCCCTGGAGACCCCAAATCCCCCCAAACCAACCCCACATCCCCCTGGAGACCCCAATCCCCCCAAACCACCCCCACATCCCCCTCTGAAGACCCCAAATCCCCCAAACCAACACCACATCCCCCCGGAGACCCCAAATTCCCCCAAACCAACCCCACATCCCCCATGGAGACCCCAAATCCCCCCTGGAGACCCCGAATCCCCCCAAACCAACCCCACATCCCCCCTGGAGACCCCAAATCCCCTCTGGAGACCCTCAAACCAACACCACACCCCCCCTGGAGACCCCAAATCCCCTCTGGAGACCCTCAAACCAACCCCACATCCCACCTGGAGACCCCAAATCCCCCCAAACCAACACCATATCCCCTCTGGAGACCCCAAATCCCCCCAAACCAACCCCACATCCCCCCTGGAGACCCCAAATCCCCTCTGGAGACCCCAAATCCCCCCAAACCATCCCCACATCCCCCCTGGAGACCCCAAATCCCCCCAAACCAACCCCACATCCCCCCTGGAGACCCCAAATCCCCCCAAACCAACCCCACATCCCCCCTGGAGACCCCAATTCCCCCCAAATCAACCCCAAATCCCCCCTGGAGACCCCAAATTCCCCCAAATTAACCCCATATCCCCCCCTGGAGACCCCAAATCCCCCCAAACCAACCCCACATCCCCCTCTGGAGACCCCAAATCCCCCCAAACCAACCCCACATCCCCCTGGAGACACCAAATCCCCCCAAACCACCCTCACATCCCCCCCTGGAGACCCCAAATCCCCCATACCACCCCACATCCCCCCCTGGAGACCCCAAATCCCCCCAAACCAACCCCACATCCCCCTCTGGAGACCCCAAATCCCCCCAAACCATCACCACATCCCCCCGGAGACCCCAAATCCCCCCAAACCAACCCCAACTCCCCCCTGGAGACCCCAAATCCCCCCAAATCAACACCACATCCCCCCGGAGACCCCAAATCCCCCCAAACCAACCCCACATCCCCCTCTGGAGACCCCAAATCCCCACAAACCAACCCCACATCCCCCCTGGAGACCCCAAATCCCCCAAACCACCCTCACATCCCCCCCTGGAGACCCCAAATCCCCCCATACCAACCCCACATCCCCCCCGGAGACCCCAAATCCCCCCAAACCACCCCCACATCCCCCCCGGAGACCCCAAATCCCCCCATACCAACCCCAAATCCCCCCTGGAGACCCCAAATCCCCCCAAATCAACCCCACATCCCCCTGGAGACCCCAAATCCCCCCAAACCAACCCCACATTCCCCTCTGGAGACCCCTAATCCTCCCAAATTAACCCCATATCCCCCTCTGGAGACCCCAAATCCCCCCTGGAGACCCCAAATCCCCCCATACCAACCCCACATCCCCCTTGGAGACCCCAAATCCCCCCAAACCACCCCCACATCCCCCCCTGGAGACCCCAAATCCCCCCAAACCAACCCCACATCCCCCCCTGGAGACCCCAAATCCCCCCAAACCACCCCCACATCCCCCTCTGAAGACCCCAAATCCCCCCAAACCAACACCACATCCCCCCGGAGACCCCAAATCCCCCCAAACCAACCCCACATCCCCCTCTGAAGACCCCAAATCCCCCCAAACCAACACCACATCCCCCCGGAGACCCCAAATTCCCCCAAACCAACCCCACATCCCCCATGGAGACCCCAAATCCCCCCTGGAGACCCCAAATCCCCCCAAACCAACACCACATCCCCCCCTGGAGACCCCAAATCCCCTCTGGAGACCCCAAATCCCCCCAAACCAACCTCACATCCCCCCCTGGAGACCCCAAATCCCCCCTGGAGACCCCGAATCCCCCAAACCAACCCCACATCCCCCCTGGAGACCCCAAATCCCCTCTGGAGACCCTCAAACCAACACCACACCCCCCCTGGAGACCCCAAATCCCCTCTGGAGACCCTCAAACCAACCCCACATCCCCCCTGGAGACCCCAAATCCCCCAAACCAACACCACATCCCCTCTGGAGACCCCAAATCCCCCCAAACCAACCCCACATCCCCCCTGGAGACCCCAAATCCCCTCTGGAGACCCCAAATCCCCCCAAACCAACCCCACATCCCCCCCGGAGACCCCAAATCCCCCCAAACCAACCCCACATCCCCCCTGGAGACCCTAAATCCCCCCAAATCAACCCCAAATCCCCCCTGGAGACCCCAAATTCCCCCAAATTAACCCATATCCCCCCCTGGAGACCCCAAATCCCCCCAAACCAACCCCACATCCCCTCTGGAGACCCCAAATCCCCCCAAACCAACCCCACATCCCCCCTGGAGACACCAAATCCCCCCAAACCACCCTCACATCCCCCCCTGGAGACCCCAAATCCCCCCAAACCAACCCCACATCCCCCCTGGAGACCCCAAATCCCCTCAAACCAACCCCACATCCCCCCTGGAGACCCCAAATCCCCCCAAACCAACCCCACATCCCCTCTGGAGACCCCAAATCCCCCCAAACCATCACCACATCCCCCCGGAGACCCCAAATCCCCCCAAACCAACCCCAAATCCCCCCTGGAGACCCCAAATCCCCCCAAATCAACACCACATCCCCCCGGAGACCCCAAATCCCCCCAAACCAACCCCACATCCCCCTCTGGAGACCCCAAATCCCCACAAACCACCCCCACATCCCCCTCTGAAGACCCCAAATCCCCCCAAACCAACACCACATCCCCCCGGAGACCCCAAATCCCCCCAAACCAACCCCACATCCCCATGGAGACCCCAAATCCCCCCTGGAGACCCCAAATCCCCCCAAACCAACACCACATCCCCCCCTGGAGACCCCAAATCCCCTCTGGAGACCCCAAATCCCCCCAAACCAACATCACATCCCCCCCTGGAGACCCCAAATCCCCCCTGGAGACCCCGAATCCCCCCAAACCAACCCCACATCCCCTCTGGAGACCCCAAATCCCCTCTGGAGACTCCCAAACCAACCCCACATCCCCTCTGGAGACCCCAAATCCCCTCTGGAGACCCCAAATCCCCCCAAACCAACCCCATATCCCCCCTGGAGACCCCAAATCCCCCCAAACCAACCCCATATCCCCTCTGGAGACCCCAAATCCCCCCAAACCAACCCCATATCCCCCCTGGAGATCCCAAATCCCCCCAAACCAACCCCACGTCCCCCCCTGGAGACCCCAAATCCCCTCTGGAGACCCTCAAACCAACCCAAAACCCCCTCTGGAGACCCCAAATCCCCCAAACCAACATCACATCCCCCTATGGAGACCCCAAATTCCCCCAAATCATCCCCTGAGTGTATGTGTGCATTTACATAGCTACACACCTAATCTCAGAGGCCACGCCCCTCTCAGAGGCCACGCCCCTTTCCATAGACCACGCCCCTTTCCATAGGCCACGCCTCCAGCCTCTCAGCCCCCTCCACTCCCCCCAGCGGAGCCCCCAAATCCCCCTCTGAACCCCCAAATCCCCTTCTGAACTCCCCCAAATGCCCCCAAATTCTCCCTGTAAACCCCCACAATTCCCCACCGTCCCTCCCGGGAGCCCCCAAATTCCCCCATGAACCCCCAAACTGTCCCCAAATCCCCCTGTACCCCCAAAAATGACCCCAAATCCCCCTCTGAACCCCCCAAATGCCCCCCGTGAACCCCTTCAATCCTTCCCGGAGCCCCCCAATATCCCCTAAACCCTTCTTTGAGACCCCCCCCAAAGACCCAAATTCCCCCCCATATCCCCCCTGAACCCCCAAAATGACCCCAAATCCCCCCCTGCGCCCCCAAAACGCCTCCATATCCCCCCTGAACCCCCAAAATATCCCCAAATCCCCCCAAAATGCCCCCAAATCCCCCCCATCCTTCTGTCCCTCCACCTCCATCCCTACTTCCCACCCAGCATCCATCCACCTGTCTGTCTGTCTGTCTGTCCAACGTTTATGTTCATCCCTATCTTCCCATCCATCCCTCCGTCTGTCTGTCTGTCCATCCCTGCCTGCACTTTGCTGCCCCCCCCCGTCCATCTGTCCTGCCCCCAGCTCCATCCCTTTGTCCGTCTGTCTATCCCTTTGTCCATCTGTCCATCCCCCCCCCAGCTCCATCCCTTTGTCCGTCTGTCCATCCTTCCATCCCTGACTGTCCATCCCTCCCCGTCTGTCTGTCCCCAGGCCCATCCATCCATCCCTGTCCGTCTGTCCATCCTGCCCCCAGCTCCATCCCTTTGTCCGTCTGTCCATCCTACTCCGAACTCCATCCCTTTGTCTGTCTGTCTGTCCCATCCCCATCTCCAACCCTTTGTCCATCTGTCCATCCCTGTCTGTCCATCCCTTTGTCCATCTGTCCATCCCCCCCAGCTCCGTCCCTTTGTCCGTCTGTCCATCCCTGTCTGTCCATCCCTTTGTCCGTCTGTCCATCCCTTTGTCCATCTGTCCATCCCAGCCCCAGCTCCATCCCTTTGTCCGTCTGTCCATCCCACCCCAGCTCCATCCCTTTGTCTGTCTGTCCATCCTGCCCTCAGTTCCATCCCTTTGTCCATCTGTCCGTCCTGCCTCCAGCTCCATCCCTTTGTCCGTCTGTCCATCCCACCCCCAGCTCCATCCCTTTGTCTGTCTGTCCATCCCTGTCTGTCCATCCCTTTGTCCGTCTGTCCATCCCACCCCAGCTCCATCCCTTTGTCCGTCTGTCTATCCCTGTCTGTCCATCCCTTTGTCTGTCTGTCCGTCCCCCCAGCTCCATCCCTTTGTCCGTCTGTCCATTCCTCTGTCCGTCTGTCCATCCCTGTCTCTCCATCCCTTTGTCTGTCTGTCCATCCCTTTGTCCGTCTGTCCCCAGGCCCATCCATCCCATCCCTCCCTGTCCGTCTGTCCATGCCGCCTTAGGCCCATCCCTGTCCGTCTGTCCGTCCAGCTGCCCCCCAGCTCCATGACTGTGTCCGTCCGTCTGTCTGTCCGTCCGTCTGTCTGTCTGTCCGGGCTCACCTCCAGACCCCCCCCCCCCCTTTCTTTGCGGTCAGTCCGGGCCTGTCCCGACGGGGGCGTTTGCGTCAAAGCCCCCCCCGGACAGACGGACACGGCCGACACGGACAGACGGACACGGGGGGGGGCGAAGCCACTGCTGACGGCAGAGAATGGGGGGGGGGAAAGGGGGGAGAACTGGGGGGGACTGGGAAATACTGGGGGGGACTGGGAGGGATTGGGGGGGACTGGGGAGACTGGGGGAGACTGGGGGGGACTGGGAGGGACTGGGGGGACTGGGGATACTGGGGGGGAATGGGGGGACTGGGGATACTGGGGGAGACTGGGGGGGACTGGGAGGGATTGGGGGGAAAGGGGATACTGGGGGGACTGGGGATACTGGGGGGGACTGGGGGGACTGGGGGGGACTGGGGGGAGTGGGGATGCTGGGGGGGACTGGGAGGGACTGGGGGGACTGGGGGGGAGTGGGGATGCTGGGGGGGACTGGGAGGGACTGGGGGGACTGGGGGGGAGTGGGGGGAAAGGGGATACTGGGGGGAATGGGGATACTGGGGAGACTGGGAGGGATTGGGGGGACTTGGGATACTGGGGGATACTGGGGGGACTGGGCATACTGGGGGGACTGGGGATACTGGGGGGGACTGGGAGGGATTGGGGGGACTGGGAATACTGGGGGGGATTGGGGGGACTGGGGGGGACTGGGGAGGACTGGGGGGAATGGGGATACTGGGGGGGACTGGGAGGACTGGGGAGGGCCATGAGTGGAACTGGGGGGGCTGTGTGTGGGGACACCCGTGGGGACGTGACAGTGCCACTGTGCGCACGCGTGTCAGGACGTGATGGGACCCCCACGCACACGCGTGTCATTCCCGTGTCATTCCCATCCCCGGCACACGCGTGTCATTATTCCTGTATCATTCCCGTGTCATTATTCCCGTGTTGTTCTCATGTCATTATTCCCATGTCATTCCCACCTTGTGGCACACACGTGTTGTTATTCCCGTGTCATTATTCCCATGTCATTCCCGTGTCATTCCCATGCTGTTCCCGTGCTGTTCCTGTGTCATTCCCGTGTCCTTATTCCCGTGTTGTTCCCATGTTGTTCCCATGTCATTCCTGTGTTGTTCCCGTGTCATTGTTCCCATGTCCTTATTCCCTTGTCATTCCCTTGTCCTTATTCCCATGTTGTTCCCGTGTCATTCCCATGTCATTCCCGTGTTGTTCCCGTGTCCTTATTCCCATGTCATTATTCCTGTGTCATTCCCGTCCCCGGCACACGCGTGTCTTTCCCATGTCATTCCCATGGCGTTCCCGTGTCATTATTCCTGTGTCATTCCCATGTTGTTCCTGTGTCGTTCCCATGTCATTTCCATGTCGTTCCCATGTCGTCATTCCCATGTCATTCTTCCCGTGTCCTTATTCCCATGTCATTCCCATGTCGTTCCCGTGTCGTTCCCATGTCATTCCCATGTCATTATTCCTATGTTGTTCCCATGTCGTTCCCATGTCATTCCCATGTCGTTCCCGTGTCATTATTCCCATGTCATTCCCATGTAGTTCCCGTGTCATTCCCGTGTCGTTCCCGTGTCGTTCCCATCTCGTTGCACACGCGTGTCATTCCCATGTCATTCCCGTGTTGTTCCCATGTCATTCCCATGTCATTCCCGTGTCATTATTCCCATGTCATTATTCCCATGTCTTTATTCCCATGTCATTATTCCCATGTCATTATTCCCGTGTCATTCCCATGTCATTCCCATGTCACTATTCCCATGTCATTCCCATGGTGCCCTCATTCCGGTCTCGTCATTCCGGTGCCTCTCCCCCCCCCCCCCCGTGTCCGGCGGTTCCCCCCCGGTGGTGTCCCCCCCCCTTTTCCCCCCCCGGGGCCGTACCCCGCGGGGCCCCTCTGACGCACGTTCCCCCCACGCCGCCGCACACGCAAGCGCCGCTGATGGATGGGGCGACCGCCGGCACACGCCCCGACCCCCCCCACACACTTGGGGGGCAGCGCCCCACATTTCCTCCCCACACACCCCCCCACAAACCTCTCCCACCCCCCCACAAACCCCCACCCCCCCCCCAAAACCCCCCCCTGAGGGCGCAATGGCGGCGGCGGCGCGAGGCCAAAGCGCGAGTCGGCACAGGCCGAGGCGGCCGTGGGGCGCCCCACACGTGGAGGAGGAGGGGGGGGGGATGTGGGAGATGTGGGGCAGGAATGGGGGGGGTTAGGGGGGGGTTAGTTAGGGGGGGGCCCCCCCTTTTGGTTACGCCGTCACCCGGCAGCGAAATATTTACTGTTTGGTTTGGCCGCGGCCGCCATCGAGAGAGAGGGCCTCGAGCGGCACCGGAGTGTGGGGCAGCCCGGGGGGTGTGGGGCAGAGGGTGTGGGGCAGGGGGTATAGGGCAGGAGATGGGGCTATGGGGCAGAGGGTGTGGGGCAGGAGATGGGGCTATGGGGCAGAGGGTGTGGGGCACGAGGTGTGGGGCAGCCCAGGGGGTGTGGGGAGGGGGTGTGGGGCAGGGGGTATAGGGCAGGAGATGGGGCTATGGGGCAGTGGAGGGGGTGTGGGGCAGGGGGTGTGGGGCAGAGGGTATAGGGCAGGAGATGGGGCTATGGGGCAGAGGGTGTGGGGCAGGAGATGGGGCTATGGGGCAGGGGAGGGCTGTGGGGCAGGGGGTGTGGGGCAGGAGGTGTAGGGCAGGAGATGGGGGTGTGGGGCAGAGGGTGTGGGGCAGAAGGTGTGGGGCACGAGGTGTGGGGCAGGAGGTATAGGGCAGGAGATGGGGGTGTGGGTCAGGGGAGGGGGCTGTGGGGCAGGAGATGAGGCTATGGGGCAGAAGGTGTGGGGCAGGAGGTATAGGGCAGGAGATGGGGCTATGGGGCAGGGGAGGGGGTGTGGGGCACAAGGTGTGGGGCACAAGGTGTGGGGTAGGAGGTGTGGGGCAGCAGAGGGGGTGTGGGGCAGGGGAGGGGGTGTGGGGCTATGGGGCAGAGGGTATAGGGCAGGGGATGGGGCTATGGGGCAGGGGATGGGGGTGTGGGGCAGGAGATGGGGGTGTGGGGCAGAAGGTGTGGGGCAGGAGGTATAGGGCAGGAGATGGGGCTATGGGGCAGGAGATGGGGCTATGGGGCAGGAGATGGGGGCTGTGGGGCAGAAGGTGGGGGTGATGGGGAAGGGGCTGTGGGGCAGGAGATGGGACTATGGGGCAGAAGGGGGGCAGAAGGTGGGGGCTGTGGGGCAGGAGATGAGTGATCCCCATTGAGTGATCCCCATTGGGTCATCTCCATTGAGTGTCCCCCATTGAGTGCCCCATTGAGTGCCCCATTGAGTGTCCCCCATTGAGTGTCCCCCATTGAGTGCCCCATTGAGTGCCCCCATTGAGTGTCCCATTGAGTGTCACCCATTGAGTGCCCCCCATTGAGTGCCCCATTGAGTGCCCCCATTGAGTGCCCCATTGAGTGTCCCCCATTGAGTGCCCCATTGAGTGCCCCATTGAGTGTCCCCCATTGAGTGCCCCCCATTGAGTGTCCCATTGAGTGTCCCCCATTGAGTGCCCCCCATTGAGTGCCCCATTGAGTGTCCCCCATTGAGTGCCCCCATTGAGTGCCCCCCATTGAGTGCCCCATTGAGTGCCCCCCATTGAGTGTCCCATTGAGTGCCCCCATTGAGTGCCCCCATTGAGTGTCCCCCATTGAGTGCCCCCCATTGAGTGTCCCCCATTGAGTGTCCCCCATTGAATGCCCCCATTGAGTGCCCCCCATTGAGTGCCCCCATTGAGTGTCCCCCATTGAGTGCCCCATTGAGTGTCCCCCATTGAGTGTCCCCCATTGAATGCCCCCATTGAGTGCCCCCCATTGAGTGCCCCCCATTGAGTGGGGACCCCCCCGGTGTTCCCTCCCTCCCGGGATGTCTCCCCCCTCCCCCCTATGTCCCCGCCCCCGCCCCTCCCCCCCGGTCTGAGCCCCCCCGGGGGGGGGTGAGTCAATGCGGGGGGGGTCGAGGGGGGACACGCGTGGAACGGGGCCGGGGGGGCACCGGGGGGGAACCGGTTCGGATCCGGATCGATCACAGCGAGGGGTCAGTCCTGGGTCTGGATCCGTTCCAGATCCGATCGATCCCCATTCCGGACCGCTTCGGATCAGGAACCGGTTCGGATCCGGATCGATCCCAGCGAGGGGTCAATCCTGGGTGTGGATCCATTCCAGATCCGATCGATCCCCATTCCGGACCGATTCGGATCAGGAACCGGTTCGGGACTGGACCGCCCGCAGCACCGGGTGGATTCGGGATCTGAACCGATCCCGGTGCAAATTAAGATCCCGTTGGTGTGGGACCGATTCGGGAGCGGAACCGGTTCGGGAGTAGAACCGATTCGGCTCTGGATCGATTCGGGAGTGGAACCGATTTGGGTTCTGGACCGATCCCGGTGCCGGAATAGACCCCGTTCAGATTCCAATCCCGGTTCTGGACCGATTTCGGTGTAGGATCGATCCCGGTGGAAGTTCAGATCCCGGTGTGGGACCGATTCGGATGTGGAACCGATCCCGGTTCGGGACTGATTCGGATGTGGGATCGATCCCGGTTCGGGACCGACTCCCGGTGGAAGTTCAGATCCCGGTGCGAGAGCAATTCGGGTCCGGACTGATCCTGATGCGGCACCGATTCAGGTGTGGAACTGATCCCGGGGTTGGACCGATTCGGATGAGGGATCGATCCCGGGGCACATTCCCATCCCGATGCGACACCGATTTGGGTCTGGATTGATTCGGTTCTGGATCGATTCGGGAGTGGAACCAATTCAGGTTGTGGAGTGATTCGGATGCGGGATGGATCTCAGTGTGGGACGGATCCCCGCTGCAAATTCCGATCCCGATGGGAGACTGATTCGGTTCTGGACTGATTCGATTCTGGACTGATTCGGTTCTGGACTGATTCGATTCTGGACTGATTCGGTTCTGGGCCGATTCAGTTCTGGATCAACTCAGTTCTGGATCAACTCAGTTCTGGATCGACTCAGTTCTGGATCGATTCGGTTCTGGATCGATTCTGTTCTGGATCGATTCCGTTCTGGATCGACTCAGTTCTGGATCGATTCCGTTCTGGATCGATTCCGTTCTGGATCGATTCCGTTCTGGATCGATTGGGTTCTGGATTGATTTGGTTCTGGATCGATTCCGTTCTGGATCAATTCCGTTCTGGATCAATTCCGTTCTGGATCGACTCAGTTCTGGATCTATTCGGTTCTGGATCGATTCGGTTCTGGATCGACTCAGTTCTGGATCGACTCAGTTCTGGATCGACTCAGTTCTGGATCGATTCCGTTCTGGATCGATTCCGTTCTGGATCGATTCAGTTCTGGATCAATTCCATTCTGGATCGACTCAGTTCTGGATCGACTCAGTTCTGGATCGATTCAGTTCTGGATCGACTCCGTTCTGGATCGATTCGGTTCTGGATCAATTCGGAGCGGAACCGCTTGGGATCGCGGATCGATTCGGGTGTAGAACCCACCCCGCGCAGTGCAGCGATTGCCATGCGGGACGGATCGCGACGTGGGAGCCATCGCGGTGCCATTCCCACTCCCGACGTGCGACGAAACCTCTTTGGGTGCGAAACCACTTTGGGTGCGAAAGGGATTCGGGAGCCGTCGGACACCTCCGGTGCGGTGCGTGGGGGCTCCTCGTGCCCCACGTGGGGGGTTCCTCTCCCCCCGGTGCGTTCCCGAATGGAAAAGCCGTGACTCAGGAATGTGTCATCGCCGCAGCGCCGCACTATAAAGGAGCGGTGGGAGCCACGCGGGGACACACGGACACACGGACACACGGACACGCTCCCACGCGAGTCCCTTCCACCGGCCCTGAGCGCCTCCTCCCGACGGGAAAGGGGGGGGAAAGGGGAACGGCGTGGGAGGGAGAACGGGAGCGTGTCCGTCCGTCCGTCCGTCCGTCCGTCCGTCCGTCTGTCTGGCCGGGAGCGCGGAGGGGTGGCTGTGAGTGCGGGAGTGTCACGGTGAGTGCGGGAGGGTGGCTGTGAGTGTGGGAGGGAGTCACGGTGAGTGTGGAAGAGTGTCACGGTGAGTGTGGAAGAGTGTCACAGTGAGTGTGGAAGGGTGTCACAGTGAGTGTGGAAAGGTGTCCATGAGTGGGGGAGAGTGTCACGGTGAGTGTGGAAGGGTGGCCGTGAGTGTGGAAGAGAGTCACAGTGAGTGTGGAAGAGTGTCACGGTGAGTGGGGAAGGGTGGCCGTGAGTGCAGGAGAGTGTCACGGTGAGTGTGGAAAGGTGTCTGTGAGTGTGGAAAGGTGTCTGTGAGTGGGGGAGTGTCACGGTGAGTGTGGAAGGGTGTCTGTGAGTGGGGGAGTGTGACATGGTGAGAGTGGGAGCATCTCCTTGAGTGTGGAAGGGTGGCCGTGAGTGTGGAAGGGTGTCACAGTGAGTGTGGGAGAAACTCCTTGAGTGTGGAAGGGTGTCCGTGAGTGGGGGAGCGTGTCACGGTGAGTGGGAGAGGGGTGGCCGTGAGTGTGGAAGGGTGTCCTTGAGTGTGGAAGGGCGTCACGGTGAGTGTGGAAGGGTGTCTGTGAGTGTGGAAGGGTGTCACGGTGAGTGGGAGAGGGTGGCCATGAGTGGGAGAGTGTGTCACAGTGAGTGTGGAAGGGTGTCTGTGAGTGTGAAAGGGTGTCTACAGTGAGTGTGGAAGGGTGTCCGTGAGTGTGGGAGTGTGTCACGGTGAGTGGGGGAGTGTGTCACAGTGAGAGTGCGAGCGTCTCCTTGAGTGTCTGAGGGTGTCCATCAGTGTGAAACAAGTGTGTCACAGCGAGTGGGAGCGTCTCCTTGAGTGTGGACGCGTGTCACCACGGTGAGTGGGAGTGTGTCTTTGGCCGTGACAGTGTGTCAGTGACCGGGGGAGTGTGTCACGTCGAGTGGGAGCGTGTCAGGGAGCGGAGAGCCTGTCCTTAGGTGTGGAAGTGTGTCATGTCGAGTGGGAGCGTGTCAGTGACCGGGGGAGTGTGTCACAGCGAGTGGGAGCATGTCAGTGAGCGTGGAAGGGCGTCCTTGAGTGTGGAAGTGTGTCACATTGAGTGGGAGTGTGTTTTTGGGTATGGAAGCGTGTCAGTGACCGTGGGAGCGTGTCACGTCGAGTGGGAGTGTGTTAGTGAGCGTGGAAGGGCGTCCTTGAGTGTGGAAGGGTGTCAGTGAGTGTGGAAGGGTGTCACGTCGAGTGGGAGCGTGTCCTTGAGTGTGGAAGAGTGTCAGTGACCATGGGAGCGTGTCATGTCGAGTGGGAGTGTGTCAGTGAGCGTGGAAGGGCGTCGTTGAGCGTGGAAGGGCGTCCTTGAGTGTGGAAGTGTGTCAGTGAGTGTGGAAGGGTGTCACGTTGAGTGGGAGTGTGTTCTTGAGTGTGGAAAGGTGTCCTTGAGTGTGGAAGGGCATCGTTGAGCGTGGAAGGGCTTCATTGAGTGTGGAAGGGCATCCTTGAGTGTGGAAGGGTGTCCCATTGAGTGGAATCGTGTCCCAGCGAGTGGGAGCGTCTCCTTGAGTGTGGAAGTGTGTCACGTCGAGTGGGAGTGCGTCCTTGAGCGTGGAAGGGGTTTGTTGAGCGTGGAAGGGCGTCCTTGAGTGTGGAAGTGTGTCAGTGAGTGTGGAAGTGTGTCACGTCGAGTGGGAGTGCGTCCTTGAGCGTGGAAGGGCTTCGTTGAGTGTGGAAGGGCATCGTTGAGCGTGCAAGGGCATTGTTGAGCGTGGAAGGACCCCCTTGAGTGTGGAAGGGCTTTGCTGAGTGTGGAAGGGTCCCCTTGAGTGTGGAAGGGCATCGTTGAGCGTGCAAGGGCGTTGTTGAGCGTGGAAGGGCCCCCTTGAGCGTGTGAGCGTGTCAGCGAGTGTGCGATCGTGTGTCACAGCGAGCGGGAGCCGCAGCGCATCCATCCCGGACACGGCGGAAGGCGTCGGTCGCGTCCGTGGGAATCACCGTAACGGCGGCACTCGGACGACGGTGCCGTGGGAGCGTCTCCGTGACCTTCCGAGGGGTTCGCTGAGCCCGTGGGGGGGCGGGGGGACACCCCCAAAACCACACCACACACCCCCCCTCTTCCTCTCCCCATTATGACCGGTGAGTGTCGCGGGGGGGGGGGGGGGGACACGCGTGGATGGAGAAGGGGGGGGGTGGAAAAGGGAGGGGGGGGAAAAGGGGAGGGGGGGTCAGAAGGGGGTGGGGGTGCTCTAAGAGGTGGCTTTGCCCCCCCCCTTTGTTTTACACGGTGGGGGGTGGTGGAAAAATGGGGTGTCCGTGGGTGGATCCCACGGCGGGACGGGGCGCGTCCATCCCCGTGGCCTCGGGGCTCTCCGGGCACAGCTGCTCCTCTGCCGCCGCCGCCGCGCCTCAAACCGCAAACGGCCCCGGCGCACCTGCCCCCCCGAGGCCATCCCACACCCCCTTTTTGGGGTTTTAGTAGAAAAAAAGGGGGGGTTGGAAAAAAGGGGGGGGGGGGTACCCCACGGACACGCGTGGGGGGGGAGGGTGGATAAAGGCAAAAGGATAAAGGGGGTTTGGGGGGGGGGGTGGAGAAAGGGAATAAGAGGATGAGGGGGGGGTCATGAGTGGGTGGGGGGGGGGTATAGCTCTAGGGGGACCCCCCCTGCCCGGGGCGGTGCGGGTGGGCCCCCCACTCGCGGGGGTTCCAGGTGCCGCCGCCCCTGACTCAGCCCCAGCATCACTCTTTCCAGACGGGACCTCCCAGGACGGCGCCGCCGCCGCCCCCCCCCCCCCCCCCCCCCCCAATCCCGGCCACCGGACACGGGGAACCGGGAGGGACTGAGGAGGGGGGGCAGAAAAACAAACCAACCCCCAAGGGCCGAGTATCGGGAACCACAAATACCGGGAGCCCCAAATTATGGGAGCACCGGGAGCCCCAAATACCGGGAGCCCCAAATATTGGGTACCCCAAATACCGGGAACCCCAAATACCGGGAGTCCCAAATACCGGGAGCACAGGGAACCCCAAATACCGGGAACCCCAAATACCGGGAGCACCGGGAGCCCCAAATACCGGGAGCCTCAAATACCGGGAGCCCCAAATTATGGGAGCACCGAGAGCCCCAAATATCGGGAGCCCCAAATCCGGGAGCCCCAAATACCGAGAGCACAGGGAACCCCAAATACCGGGAGCCCCAAATTACGGGAGCCCCAAATCCGGGAGCATCGGGAGCCTCAAATACCGGCAGCCCCGGGAACCCCAAATACCGGGAGCACCGGGAGCCCCAGATACCGGGAGCCCCAAATTCGGGAGCCCCAAATACCGGGAGCACAGGGAACCCCAAATACCGGGAGCCTCAAATACCGGGAGCCCCAAATTATGGGAGCACCGAGAGCCCCAAATATCGGGAGCCCCAAATCCGGGAGCCCCAAATACCGAGAGCAGAGGGAACCCCAAATACCGGGAGCCCCGGGAGCCCCAAAGTACGGGAACCCCAAATACCGGGAGCATCGGGAGCCCCAAATATCGGGAGCCCCAAATTCGGGAGCCCCAAATACCGGGAGCACAGGGAACCCCAAATACCGGGAGCCTCAAATACCGGGAGCCCCAAATTATGGGAGCACCGAGAGCCCCAAATATCGGGAGCCCCAAATCCGGGAGCCCCAAATACCGGGAGCACAGGGAACCCCAAATACCGGGAACCCCAAATACCGGGAGCACCGGAAGCCCCAAATACCGGGAGCCTCAAATCCAGGAGCCCCAAATACCGAGAGCACAGGGAGCCCCAAATACCGGGAGCATCGGGAACCCCAAATACCGGGAGCACCGGGAGCCCCAAATACCGGGAGACCCAAATACCGGGAGCACCGGGAGCCCCAAATACCGGGAGCCCCAAATACCGGGAGCCTCAAATTATGGGAGCACCGAGAGCCCCAAATATCGGGAGCCCCAAATACCGGGAACCCCAAATACCGGGAGCACCGGGAGCCCCAAATACCGGGAGCCTCAAATCCAGGAGCCCCAAACACCGGGAGCACAGGGAGCCCCAAATACCGGGAGCATCGGGAACCCCAAATACCGGGGGCCTCAAATTACGGGAGCCCCAAATACTGGGAGCACAGGGAACCTCAAATACCGGGAGCCTCAAATTACGGGAGCCCCAAATACCGGGAGCACCGGGAGCCCCAAATACCGGGAGCCCCAAATTACGGGAGCACCGGGAGCCCCAAATCTGGGAGCCCCAAGAGTGGCAAATTCCAGGAGTCCCGGGAGCCCCAAATTACGGGAGCCCCAAATACTGGGAGCATTGGGAGTCCCCGATCTGCGAGCCCTAAATTCCGCGAACCCCAAACCCGGGAGCCCCGAATTACGAGAGTCCCGTCAGTCCCAAATACCGGGAGCCCCAAATTACGGGAGCCCCAGCCCCAAGAGTGGCAAATTCCAGGAGCCCCAAATTCCAGGAGTCCCGGGAGCCCCAAATACGGGGAGCTCCGGGAGCCCCAAATACCGGGAGCCCCAAATACCGGGAGCACCGGGAGCCCCAAGAGTGGCAAATTCCAGGAGCCCCAAATTCCAGCAGTCCCGGGAGCCCCAAATTACAGGAGCCCCAAATTACAGGAGCCCCAAATACCGGGAGCATAGGGAGCCCCAAATCCGGGAGCATCGGGAGCCTCAAATACCGGGAACCCCAAATACCGGGAGCCCCAGATACCAGGAGCCCCAAATTACGGGAGCCCCAAATACTGGGAGCATCGGGAGCCCCAAATACCGGGAGCCCCAAATACCGGGAGCACCGGGAGCCCCAAGAGTGGCAAATTCCAGGAGCCCCAAATTCCAGGAGTCCCGGGAGCCCCAAATACCGGGAGCCCCAAATACCGGGAGCATTGGGAACCCCAAATACCGGGAGCATAGGGAGCCCCAAATCCGGGAGCATCGGGAGCCCCAAATTACGGGAGCCCCAAATACCGGGAGCACCGGGAGCCCCAAATACCGGGAGCCCCAAATTACGGGAGCCCCAAATACTGGGAGCATCGGGAGCCCCAAATACCGGGAGCCCCGGCCCCAAGAGTGGCAAATTCCAGGAGCCCTAAATCCTAGGGGTCCCGGGAGCCCCAAATACCGGGAGCCCCAAATTACGGGAGCACCGGGAGCCCCAAATACCGGGAGCCCCGGCCCCAAGAGTGGCAAATTCCAGGAGCCCCAAATCCCAGGAGTCCCGGGAGCCCCAAATTACAGGAGCCCCGTCAGTCCCAAATACCGGGAGCCCCAAATACTGGGAGCATCGGGAGCCCCAAATATCGGGAGCCCCAAATACCGGGAGCACCGGGAGCCCCAGCCCCAAGAGTGGCGAATTCCAGGAGCCCCAAATTCCAGGAGCCCCGGGAACCCCAAACCCCGGGAGTACCAGGAGCCCCAGACCTGAGAGCCCCAAATCCCGGGAGCCCCAAATCCCGGGAGCCCCAGCCCCAAGAGGGGCAAATTCCAGGAGCCCCGAATTCCAGGAGCCCCGAATTCCAGGAGCCCCGGGAGTCCCAGACCCGCGGGCGCCAAATACCGGGAGCACCGGGAACCCCAAATACCGGGAGCACCGAGAGCCCCGAATTCAGGGAGCCACAAATATTGGGAGCACCGGGAGCTCCCAGTCCCGGACTCCCCCATCCCCAGTATTCCCAGTATTCCCCGGAGTCCCGAGATTCCCCGGTCCCGCACCCTTGGGATCACCGGAATCCTCAGCTCCGGGAGTCCCGGGATCCCACAGCCCCGGGAGCACTGGGAGCACTGGGAGCACTGGGAGCTGTGGAATCCCGAGCCCTGGGGGAACTGGGAGCACTGGGAGCTGTGGAATCCCGAGCCCTGGGGGAACTGGGAGCACTGGGAGCTGTGCAATCCCGAGCCCTGGGAGCACTGGGAGCTGTGGAATCCCGAGCCCTGGGGGAACTGGGAGCACTGGGAGCTGTGGAATCCCGAGCCCTGGGAGCACTGGGAGCTGTGCAATCCCGAGCCCTGGGAGCACTGGGAGCTGTGGAATCCCGAGCCCTGGGGGCACTGGGAGCACTGGGAGCTGTGGAATCCCGAGCCCTGGGAGCACTGGGAGCTGTGGAATCCCGAGCCCTGGGAGCACTGGGAGCACTGGGAGCTGTGGAATCCCGAGTCCTGGGGGAACTGGGAGCACTGGGAGCTGTGGAATCCCGAGCCCTGGGAGCACTGGGAGCTGTGCAATCCCGAGCCCTGGGGGCACTGGGAGTACTGGGAGCTGTGGAATCCCGAGCTCTGGGGGAACTGGGAGCACTGGGAGCTGTGCAATCCCGAGCGCTGGGGGAACTGGGAGTACTGGGAGCTGTGGAATCCCGAGCTCTGGGGGAACTGGGAGCACTGGGAGCTGTGCAATCCCGAGCGCTGGGGGAACTGGGAGCTGTGGAATCCCGAGCCCTGGGGGAACTGGGAGCATTGGGAGCTGTGGAATGCTGAGCCCTGGGGGAACTGGGAGCACTGGGAGCTGTGGAATCCCGAGCCCTGGGAGCACTGGGAGCTGTGGAATCCCGAGTCCTGGGGGAACTGGGAGCACTGGGAGCTGTGGAATCCCGAGCCCTGGGGGAACTGGGAGCACTGGGAGCTGTGGAATCCCGAGTCCTGGGGGAACTGGGAGCACTGGGAGCTGTGGAATCCCAAGCCCTGGGGGCACTGGGAGCACTGGGAGCTGTGGAATCCCGAGCCCTGGGGGAACTGGGAGCACTGGGAGCTGTGCAATCCCAAGCCCTGGGGGAACTGGGAGCACTGGGAGCTGTGCAATCCCAAGCCCTGGGGGAACTGGGAGCACTGGGAGCTGTGGAAGCCCAAGCCCTGGGGGAACTGGGAGCACTGGGAGCTGTGGAAGCCCAAGCCCTGGGGGAACTGGGAGCACTGGGAGCTGTGCAATCCCAAGCCCTGGGGGAACTGGGAGCACTGGGAGCTGTGGAAGCCCAAGCCCTGGGGGAACGGGGAGCACTGGGAGCACTGGGAGCTGTGCAATCCCAAGCCCTGGGGGCACTGGGAGCACTGGGAGCTGTGCAATCCCAAGCCCTGGGGCACTGGGAGCACTGGGAGCTGTGGAATCCCAAGCCCTGGGGGCACTGGGAGCACTGGGAGCAGTGCAATCCCAAGCCCTGGGGGCACTGGGAGCACTGGGAGCAGTGCAATCCCAAACCCTGGGGGTACTGGGAGCACTGGGAGCAGTGCAATCCCAAGCCCTGGGGGCACTGGGAGCACTGGGAGCATTGGGAGCTGTGGAATCCCGAGCCCTGGGGGCACTGGGAGCACTGGGAGCAGTGCAATCCCAAGCCCTGGGGGCACTGGGGGCACTGGGAGCATTGGGAGCTGTGCAATCCTTAGCCCTGGGGGCACTGGGAGCACTGGGAGCTGTGCAATCCCATGCCCTGGGGGCACTGGGAGCACTGGGAGCACTGGGAGCCGCTGCCCCGTCCCCACGCGTGTCCGTGCCCGCAGGGTCGCTGTGGCGGGCGCTGCTGGCGCTGCTGGGGCTGTGGCCGGGGCTGTGGCCGGGGCCGTGCCCGGGTCTGGGGGCGCCCCCACCCCCCCGCCTGCGCCCCCCGGACCCCCGCGTGGACCTGGACAGCATCGTCAGCCTGGCCAAGGCGCTGCTCAGCGACACCAAAGCCTTCCTCGCCCTCCTCGTGGGTACCCACCACGCCTCGTCCATCCCATCCCACCTCATCCCATCCATCCCACCTCATCCCATCCCATCCCACCCCATCCCACCTCATCCCACCCCATCCCACCCCATCCCACCCCATCCCACCTCATCCCATCCCACCCCACCCCATCCAAACCTCCCATCCCACCTCCTCCCATCCATCCCACCCCATCCCATCCAGTCCCATCCCCTCATCTCATCTGATCTCACCTCATCTGATCCCAGTGCTCCCACCCTACTTCATCCATCCCATCCCACCTCATCTGTCCCATCCCATCTCATCCAATCCACCTCATCCATCCCATCTATCCCATCCCAGCTCACCTCATCTGATCCCAGTGCTCCCAGCCCACCTCATCCATCCCATCTCATCCATTCCATCCATCCCACCTCATCCATCCCATCTATCCCATCCCATTTCACCCATCCCTTCCATCCCACCCCATCCCATCTGATCTCACCTCATCTGATCCCAGTGCTCCCATCCCATCTCATCCATCCCATCCAGTCCCATCCCATCTCACCTCACCCGTTCCATCCCATCTCATCCAATCCACCTCATCCATTCCATCTATCTCATCTCATCCCATCCACCCCATCCCACCCCACCTCATCCCATCTAGTCCCATCCCATCTATCCCATCCCATCTCACCTCATCTGATCCCAGTGCTCCCAGCCCATCTCATACATCCTATCTCACTCATTCCATCCATCCCATTTCATCCATCCCACCTCATCCCATCCATCCACCCCATCCCATTTCATCCATCCCACCCCATCCCATCTGATCTCACCTCATCTGATCCCAGTGCTCCCATCTCATCCATCCAGTCCCATCCCACTTCATCCATCCCATCCACCCCACCTCACCCCACTCCCTTTCATACATCCCATCCCATCCCACCTCACCCATCCCACCTCATCCCACCTAGTCCCATCCCATTTATCTCATCCCATCCCACCCCATCCAACCCTCCCATCCCACCTCATCCCATCCCATCCCATCCCATCCCATCCCACCCCACCCCACGCGTGTCAGGGCTTGGTCACGGATGGGCCGATCCCATCTCTCCGCTGCAGAAGTCACGATTCCCAGCCGAGGGGGAGCACAAGCTGGAATCCCTTCCCGTCCTCTCCATGAGCGCCCTGGAGCTCGCCAACATCCAGGTGGGGACACACGGACACGCGTGGGGAAGGGGTTCCTAGAAGTGGTCCTAGAAGTCCTTAATGGGGTCCCATTGAGCTTTTGAGGTGTCCGGGGGGTCCTAGAAGTGTCCTGGAAAACTCTAAATGGGTCCCAAAGGGATCTGGAGGGGTCCTGAGGGTCCCAGAGGGGTCCTGGAAGCACCTAAAGGGGTCCCAGAGGGTTCTAGAGAGGTCCTGGTGGTCCTAGAGGGGTCCTGGAAGCACCTAAAGGGGTCCCAGAGGGTCCTAGAGGGGTCCTGGAAGCACCTAAAGGGGTCCCAGAGGGTCCTAGAGGGGTCCTGGAAGCACCTAAAGGGGTCCCAGAGGGTCCTAGAGGGGTCCTGGTGGTCCTAGAGGGGTCCTGGAAGAACCTAAAGGGGTCCCAGGGGGCTCTAGAGGGGTCCTGGTAGACTTAAGGGGGGTCCTGGGGGTCTTAGAGAGGTCCTGGAAGACCATAAATGGGTCCCAGGGGGCTCCAGAGGGGTCCTGTGAGACACTAGAGGGGTCCTGGGGGTCCTGCATAGGTCCTGGAAGGCCATAAATGGGTCCCAGGGGGATCTAGAGGGGTCTTGGGGGTCCCAGAGGGGTCCTGGAAGGCCATAAATGGGTCTCAGGGGGTCCCAGAGGGGTCTTGGGGGTCCCACATAGGTCCTGGAAGGCCATAAATGGGTCCCAGGGGGCTCCAGAGGGGTCCTGGAAGGCTCTAGTGGAGCCCCGGGGGTGCCGCATAGGTCCTGGAAGGCCTTAAAGGGGTCCCAGAGGGGTCCTGGGGGTCCCAGAGGGGCCCCGGGGGTCCCAGAGGGGTCCTGGAAGGCCTTAAAGGGGTCTCAGGGGCTCCAGAGGGGTCCTGGAAGGCCTTAAAGGGGTCCCAGGGGGACCGAGAGGGGTCCCGGGAGGCTCCAGAGGGGCCCCGGGGGTCCCGCATAGGTCCCGGAAGGCCCGAGGGGTCCCCAGCGGGCGGGAGCGCGTCCCCCCCCCCCACGCCCGGGGCTCGGTCCGGGCGGTGCCCCTGACGCCGTTGCCCGCAGGCGGCGGCGGCGCTGGGCCGGCTGAGCTCGGACCTGCAGCGGTACCGGGCGCTGCTGGAGTGGCTGCGCCGGGGCGGAGCGGCGCTGCGGCCGCTGGAACCGGAACTGGCGGCGCTCCAGGCGCGGCTCGAGAGGCTCGTGAGGCGCCTCGACCACCTGGTGAGGGGCGGGGCTAAATGGGGGGTGTGGCCAGGGGCTGACCATGTGTTCCGCTGGGAGGGGGCGTGGCTTCGCCACTACGAGCTACTCGAGGGGCGTGGGCTTGAGTAGAGGGGCGTGGCCTCGCGAATAGGCTGGCTACACTGAGGGGGAGTGGCTTCGCGGTGATATTAGTTTACGGGAGGCGTGGCTTCGTGAAGGGGCGTGGTTTCGCGCTTACATTGGTCCGCACGGGGGGGAGCGGTTCCATAGAGGCGGTGGTTTCATTTGAGAGGGCGTGGCTTGAAGGAGGGGGCGTGGCCTGGGAGGTGCGAAGGGGAGGGCGGTGGAGCGGGTGTCCCCGCGCGTGTCCCTCTCCCCAATGTCCCCATGTGCCCCCCCAATGTCCCCCTCCCCAATGTCCCCCTCCCCACATCCTCTCCCCAATGTCCCACTCCTCATACGTGTCCCTCTGCATCCCCCTCCCTACACGTGTCCCCATCTCCTCTCCCCACGTGTCCCCAATGTCCCTCTCCCCAATGTCCCCCTCCCCACATCCTCTCCCCACATGTGTCCCCATGTCCCCCTCCCCATTGTCCCCATGTCCCCCTCCACAATGTCCCCATGTCCCCCTCCCCATTGTCCCTCTCCCCAATGTCCCACTCTCCACACGTGTCCCCATGTCCCCCTCCCCAATGCCCCCATCTCCTCTCCCCACTGTCCCCATGTCCCCCTCCCTAATGTCCCCATTGCCCCCATCTCCTCTCCCCACTGTCCCCATCTCCTCTCCCCATTGTCCCCATGTCCCCCTCCCCAATGTCCCCATCTCCTCCCCATTGCCCCATCTCCTCTCCCCACTGTCCCCATGTCCCCCTCCCCAATGTCCCCATTGCCCCCATCTCCTCTCCCCACTGTCCCCATGTCCCCCTCCCCAATGTCCCCATCTCCTCCCCATTGCCCCATCTCCTCTCCCCACTGTCCCCATGTCCCCCTCCCCAATGTCCCCATTGCCCCATCTCCTCTCCCCACTGTCCCCATGTCCCCCTCCCCAATGTCCCCATTGCCCCCATCTCCTCTCCCCACTGTCCCCATGTCCCCCTCCCCAATGTCCCCATCTCCTCCCCATTGCCCCATCTCCTCTCCCCACCGTCCCCATGTCCCTCTCCCCAATGTCCCCCTCCCCACGTCCTCTCCTCACACATGACTCCATCTCCTCTCCCCATTGTCCCCATGTCCCCCTCCCCAATGTCCCCCTCCCCACGTCCTGTCCTCACACATGTCCCCATCTCCTCTCCCCGTTGTCCCCATGTCCCCCTCCCCCATGTCCCCAATGTCCCTCTCTCCCATGTCCCCATGTCCCCCTCCCCATTATCCCCATGTCCCCCTCCCCAATGTCCCCAATGTCCCACTCTCCACACGTGTCCCCATGTCCCCCTCCCCATTGCCCCATCTCCTCTTCCCATTGTCCCCATGTCCCCCTCCCCAATGCCCCCATGTCCACCTCCCCATTGTCCCCATCTCCTCTCCCCATTATCCCCATGTCCCCCTCCCCGATGTCCCCATGTCCCCCTCCCCATTGCCCCCATCTCCTCTCCCCAATGTCCCCATTTCCTCTCCCCAATGTCCCCATCTCCTCTCCCCATTGTCCCCATGTCCCCCTCCCCAATATCCCCCTCCCCATCTCCTCTCCCCAATGTCCCCAATGTCCCCATTGTCCCTCTCCCCACTGTCCCCATGTCCCCCTCCCCAATGTCCCCATATCCCCACATCCCCATATCCCCCCTGTCCCCCCGTTATCCCCCTCCCCACACACACATCCCCCCCCCCATATCCCCAGCTCTCCCGGTTGGCTCTCCCTCGCCCCGCTGCTCCCCCTCCGCCGCCGCCGCCGCCGCCGTCGCCGTGGGCCGCGGTGCAGGCCGCGCACGCCATCTTCCAGGGCCTCCACCTCCACCTGGACTGGGCCTCGCGGGCCCTCGTCCTCCTGCGCAACAAACTGTGACCTCGCCCTTAACTTATTCTTATTTATTACCCCCCCCTGGATTTTATTATTATTAATTATTATTATTATTATTATTATTAATATTATGAAGTCCCTCTCCCGCCCATTGTTGGGCCTTTTCCCCCCTTCCTCCTCCCTCGACGTAATTTATTGACTCGGGCCCCGGCTCGGCCCCTTTTTTATGGGTTTTTTCTATTTTAATAAGAGGAAATAAAAGAGGAAAAAAAATGAGGGGAAAAAAAAAAGAGCGGAAAAGAAGAAAGTTTGGAGGGGACGGAGCGGAGGGGGAGGGATGGAGGGAGGGATGGAGGAATGGAGTCGGGGATGGAGATGGTGGAGAAAAAGGGGGGGAGAAGCCAGTGGGGGGGCAGTTGGACCCCCCCTCTCATCCCATTGCACCCCATAATTGGGGGGGGGGGGCAGCCCCCAGGGGCTGTGGGTTTTTTGGGGGGGGGACACACAGAGAAGTGCCTAAAAAGCAGTGGAATAAACCCAAAATGGGTGATGGCTTTGGGGGGGGGTGGGGGGGGCAGAGGAGGAGGAGGGGGTGACCCCCCAGGATACCCCCCCCCCCCAATCATTCTTCTCCACACACCCCCCCCAGGACTCCCCCCCCAAAATCATTCTCCTCCCCCCCCCAGGACTCCCCCCCCAAAATCATTCTCCTCCCCCCCCCAGGACTCCCCTCCCAAATCATTCTCCTCCCCCCCCCAGGATCCCCCCCAAATCATTCTCCTCCCCCCCCCAGCAAAATAACTTTATTGACACCCCAATAGGATGTGTGTCCCCCCCTCCCCAAAACTGGGGGGGGGGCACAATCCTGTGAGGAACCCCCCCCCCAAATTCCTCCCCCCTCCCCCTTACAGTGGGGGCTCAGGAGGAGGGGGGGGTCAGGGTTGGGGGGGTTCCTGAGGTCTCGGGGGGGTCTCCTCCTCCTCTTCCTCCTCAGGGGGGGTCCCAAGGGTTGTTTCCCCCTCGGGGGGGTCCGGGGGGGGGTCCCAGGGGAAGGTGACCCCCAGCCCGGCCATGCGCTCCCGGTAGACGCGGTCGAAGCGGGCGCTTTGCTCCGGTGTGAGGTGGTTCTTCCAATCCCCGGAGATCCCTACGGAGCAGAGGCTGTGACCCCCCCCACCCCGGGACCACCCCCCCCTCAACCTCCTCGGGGGTCCCCCATGCCTGGGCTCACATGTCCCCGTGTCCCCTTCTTCCCATCCTTGTCCTCAGCCTTGGGCACCTCTCATGTCCCTCTCCTCATCCCTGTCCCCAAGTCCCCATCCTCATGTCCTCGTTACCATCCCCATGTCCCCATCCCCATGTCTCCATTCCCATGTCCTCGTCACCATCCCTTCATCCATGTCCCCATCCCCATGTCCTCGTCACCATCCCCATGTCCTCGTCACCATCCCCTTGTCCATGTCACCATCCCCATGTCCCCATCCTCATGTCCTCGTCACCATCCCCTCGTCCATGTCCCCATCCCCATGTCCTCATCACCATCCCCATCCCCATGTCCCCATCCCCACGTCCTCGTCACCATCCCCACGTCCATGTTGCCATCTCCATCCCTGTCCCCATCCCTGTCCCCATCTCCACATCCACGGCCCCATCCCCACCCATGTCCCCGTGTCCCCCATCCCTGTCCCCATCCTTGTCCTGATCCCTGTCCCCATCCCCACATCCCCATTCCCATCTCCATGTCCCCACGTCCCCATCCCCATGTCCCCTTCTCCATTCCCACATCTCCATCTCCATCCATGTCCCCACGTCCCCATCCCCATGTCCCCTTCTCCATTCCCACATCTCCATCTCCATCCATGTCCCCATGTCCCCATCCCCATGTCCCCTTCTCCATTCCCACATCTCCATCTCCATCCATGTCCCCATGTCCCCATCCCCATGTCCCCTTCTCCATTCCCACATCTCCATCTCCATCCATGTCCCCATGTCCATGTCCCCATCTCCATTTCCACATCCCCATCTCCACCCATGTCCCCATCCCCCCATCCCCATGTCCCCATGTCCCCATCCCCATCCCCACGTCCCCATCTCCATCCATGTCCCCATGTCCCCATCCCTGTCTCCATCCCCATGTCCCCATCCCCACGTCCCCATCTCCACCCGTGTCCCCATGTTCCCCATCCCTGTCCCCATCCCCATGTCCCCTTGCCCTCATCCCTGTCCCCATCCATGTCCCCATCCCCATGTCCATGTTGCCAACTCCATCCTTGTCCCCATCCCCACCCATGTCCCCGTGTCCCCCATCCCTGTCCCCATCCCCACATCCCCATTCCCATCTCTATGTCCCCATGTCCCCATCCCCATGTCCCCTTCTCCATTCCCACATCCCCATCTCCATCCCCATGTCCCCATGTCCACATCCCCATCTCCACCCATGTCCCCATGTCCCCATGTCCCCATCCCCATCCCCACATCCCCATCTCCATCCATGTCCCCATGTTCCCATCCCCATCCCCACGTCCCCATCTCCACCCGTGTCCCCATGTTCCCCATCCCAGTCCCCATCCCCATGTCCCCTTGCCCTCATCCCTGTCCCCATCCATGTCCCCCTCCCCATGTCCATGTTGCCAACTCCATCCCTGTCCCCATCCTTGTCATGATCCCTGTCCCCATCCCCACATCCCCATTTCCATCTCCATGTCCCCATGTCCCCATCCCTGTCTCCATCCCCACGTCCCCATCCCCACATCCCCATCTCCATCCATGTCCCCATGTCCCCATGTCCCCATGTCCATGTCCCCATCCCCACGTCCCCATCTCCACCCGTGTCCCCATGTTCCCCATCCCTGTCCCCATCCCCATGTCCCCTTGCCCTCATCCCTGTCCCCATCCATGTCCCCTTCCCCATGTCCATGTTGCCAACTCCATCCCTGTCCCCATCCCCATGTCCCCGTGTCCCCCATCCCTGTCCCCATCCTTGTCCTGATCCATGTCCCCATCCCCACATCCCCATTCCCATCTCTATGTCCCCATGTCCCCATCCTCATGTCCCCTTCTCCATTCCCACATCCCCATCTCCATCCCCATGTCCCCATGTCCACATCCCCATCTCCACCCATGTCCCCATGTCCCCATGTCCCCATCCCCACGTCCCCATCTCCACCCATGTCTCCATGTTCCCCATCTCTGTCCCCATCCCCATGTCCCCTTGCCCTCATCCCTGTCCCCATCCATGTCCCCATCCCCATGTCCATGTTGCCAACTCCATCCCTGTCCCCATCCCCACATCCCCATTTCCATCTCCATGTCCCCATGTCCCCATCCCTGTCTCCATCCCCACGTCCCCATCCCTACATGCCCATCTCCATCCATGTCCCCATGTCCCCATGTCCCCATGTCCATGTCCCCATCCCCACGTCCCCATCTCCACTCGTGTCCCCATGTTCCCCATCCCCGTCCCCATCCCCATGTCCCCGTGTCCCCATGTCCCCATCTCCATCCCCACGTCCCCATCTCCACCTGTGTCCCCCTGTTCCCCATCCCTGTCCCCATCCCCATGTCCCTGTGTCCCCATGTCCCCATCTCCATCCCCACGTCCCCATCTCCACCTGTGTCCCCCTGTTCCCCATCCCTGTCCCCATCTCCACATCCACGGCCCCATCCCCACCCATGTCCCCGTGTCCTCCATCCCTGTCCCCATCCCCACATCCCCATTCCCATCTCCATGTCCCCATGTCCCCATCCCCATGCCCTCATCCCCATGTCACCATCTCTGTCCCCATCTCCATGTCCCCTTGCCCTCATCCTTGTCCCCATCCCTGTCCCCATGTCCATGTCCCCATCCCTGTCCCCATCCCCATGTCCCCATGTCCCCGTGTCCCCATCCCCATCCCCACATCCCCATCTCCACCCGTGTCCCCATGTTCCCCATCTCTGTCCCCATCCCCGTGTCCCCTTGCCCTCATCCCTGTCCCCATCCATGTCCCCCTCCCCATGTCCATGTTGCCAACTCCATCCCTGTCCCCATCCCCATGTCCCCGTGTCCCCCATCCCTGTCCCCATCCTTGTCCTGATGCCTGTCCCCATCCCCATTTCCATCTCCATGTCCCCATGTCCCCATCCCTGTCTCCATCCCCACGTCCCCATCCCCACATCCCCATCCATGTCCCCATGTCCCCATGTCCATGTCCCCATCCCCACGTCCCCATCTCCACCCGTGTCCCCATGTTCCCCATCCCTGTCCCCATCCCCATGTCCCCTTGCCCTCATCCCTGTCCCCATCCATGTCCCCATCCCCATCTCCCCATGTCCCCATCTCCATCCCCATGTCCCCATCTCCATCCACGTCCCCATGTCCCCATCTCCATGTTCCCCATCCCCACGTCCCCTTGCCCTCATCCCTGTCCCCATCCATGTCCCCATCCCCATCCCCACGTCCCCATCTCCATCCATGTCCCCATGTCCCCATCTCCATGTTCCCCGTCCCCATGTCCCCTTGCCCTCATCCCTGTCCCCATCCATGTCCCCTTCTCCATCCCCACATCCCCATCTCCATCCATGTCCCCATGTCCCCATGTCCATGTCCCCATCCCCACATCCCCATCTCCACCCGTGTCCCCATGCTCCCCATCCCTGTCTCCATCCCCATGTCCACGTTGCCACCTCCATCCCTGTCCCCATGTCCATGTCCCCATCCCCGTGTCCCCATCTCCACCCCCATGTCCCGGTGTCCCCGTGTCCCCGGTGTCCCCGGTGTCCCCACCCTTGCGCAGGAAGGGCCCTCTGCGCAGGTCGAGGATGAAGAGGGGCGAGAGGCTGAAGTTGCTCATGCGGTTGCGGCTCATGGCGGCGAAGGAGGCGTTGGCCACCACCGCGTCCAGCGCCGCCGCGCTCAGCTCCCGGCCCAGGAACCCGCAGAGACGCTCCACGCAGCCACGCAGGTCCTGGGGACGCACCAGGGGACACCAGGGGACATCAGGGGACGCCAGGGACACCAGGGGACATGGGGACATCAGGGGACATCAGGGGCATGAGGGACATGGGGACACCAGGGGACGTGGGGACATGGGGGACATGAAGACACCAGGAGACATGAGGACACTGGGGACATGAGGGACATCAGGAGACATCAGGGACATGGGGGACACCAGGGACATGAGGGGCATGAGGGACATGGGGACACCAAGGGACACCAGGGACATCATAGACACAAGGGACATGAGGGGCATGAGGGACATGGGGACACCAGGGGACGTGGGGACATGGGGGACATGGGGGACATGGGGACACCAGGGGATGTGGGGACATGGGGGACATGGGGGACATGGGGACACCAGGGGACGTGGGGACATGGGGGACACGGGGGACATCAGGGGATGTGGGGACATGGGGGACATGGGGACACCAGGGGACATCAGGGGATGTGGGGACATGGGGACAACATGGACACCAGGGGACATGGGGACAGGGGAACACGGGTCCGGGGGAACGGGGGAACTCGGTGATGGGGGACGCGGGGCCGGGGGGAAGGGGGGAAGGGGGGAACTCGGGGATGGGGGACGCGGGGCCGGGGGGAAGGGGGGAAGGGGGGAACTCGGGGATGGGGGACGCGGGGCCGGGGGGAAGGGGGGAAGGGGGGAACTCGGGGATGGGGGACGCGGGGCCGGGGGGAACGGGGGAACGGGGGAACTCGGGGATGGGGGACACGGGGCCGGGGGGGAAGGGGGGAACTCGGGGATGGGGGACGCGGGGCCGGGGGGAAGGGGGGAACTCGGGGATGGGGGACGCGGGGCCGGGGGGAAGGGGGGAAGGGGGGAACTCGGGGATGGGGGACACGGGGCCGGGGGGAAGGGGGGAACTCGGGGATGGGGGACACGGGGCCGGGGGGAAGGGGGGAAGGGGACCCCCGAGGCCCCGCCCCCACCTGCTGCAGTTCCTCGTAGCTGATGCACAGGAAGTTGTGCGCCCCGCGGAGCCCCAACCACCCCCGGACGTGCTCGAACCACGACCCGAACGGCACTGCGGGGGCGGTCAGACCCACACAGACCCATAGGGAACCACAGAGACCCATCGAGACCCACAGAGACCCATAGGGAACCATGGAGACCCATAGAGACCCACACGGACCCACAGGGACCCACCGAGAGCCATAGAGACCCATCGAGACCCACCGAGACACATAGAGACCCATAGAGACCAATAGAGACCCACCGAGACCCACAGAGAGCCATAGAGACCCATAGAGAGACATAGAGACCCCATAGAGAGACAGAGACCCACCGAGAACCGCCGAGACCCACAGAGACCCACCGAGACCCATAGAGACCCATAGAGACCCATAGAGACCCATAGAGACCCATAGAGAGACAGAGACCCATAGAGACCCACAGAGACCACCGAGACCCATAGAGACCCATAGAGACCCCATAGAGACCCCATAGAGACCCATAGAGACCCGCAGAGACCCACAGAGACCCATAGAAACACATACAGACACATAGAGACACACAGAGACCCATTAGAGACCTATAGAGCCCCACAGTGCCCCACTGCAATCCACTGCAACACATAGAGACCCATAGCGACCCACAATGACCCAAGGACCCATAGAGACCCATAGAGACCCATAGAGACCCATAGAGACCCAGAGGGACCCATAGAGACCCATAGCGACCCACAGAGACCCACGGAGACCCATAGCGACCCATAGAGACCCACAGAGACCCATAGCGATCCATAGACACCCATAGAGACCTACAGAGACCCGTAGCGACCTATAGCCCCCCCATAGTGCCCCACCCCATAGCTGCCCTGCCCCATAGAGCCACACCCCACAGCCCCCCCACTCCCTATAGCCCCCCATAGCGCCCACCCCGCCCCATAGCGCCCCCCCTGCCCCATAGCGCCCCCCGCTCCATAGCGCCCCATAGCCCCCCATAGCGCCCACCCCGCCCCCTAGCGCCCCCCGCCCCATAGCGCCCCCCCACTCCATAGCGCCCCCTAGCGCCCCCCCGCCCCCTAGCGCTCCTAGCGCCCCATAGCGCCCCCCCCGCCCCCTAGTGCCCGATAGCGCCCCATAGTGTCCCTCCCGCCCCATAGCGCCCCATAGTGTCCCCCCCGCCCCATAGCGCCCCATAGCCCTCCATAGCGCCCCATAGCGCCCCCTATCGCCCCCTGGCGGACGGACCGTCGCCCTGCAGGAATTTGTGCAGGAACTGCTCGAGGGTTCCCGGGTCTTTATAGGGGCGGAAAATGCGGGAGAAGTGGAAGAGGGAAACGAGGACGTCCTTAGGGTTCCGCACAGTGTAGATCACCTGTGGGGCAGCCGTGGGTCACACCGACCCACTGACCCACCGACAGCCCCAGAGCCGCCCCACAGCCCCCCAAACACGCCATAACTGCCCCACAGCCCCCCAAACACCCCATAACAGCCCCCCCGACACCCCGTAACTGCCCCCCAAACCCCCCAGAGCTGCCCCATAGCCCCCCAAACACCCCATAACTGCTCATAACAGCCCCATAGCTGCCCCATAGCCACCCAAACACCCCATAGCAACCCCCCAACCCCCCCATAGCTGCCCCATAGCCCCCCAAACACCCCATAACAGCCCCCCATAGCTGCCCCATAGCCCCCCAACCCCCCATAACAGCCCCCAAACCCCTCATAGCACCCCCATAGCCTCCCAAACCCCCCATAAGAGCCCCCCAAACCCCCCATAGCAGCCCCATAGCCCCCCAAACAGCCCATAACACCCCATAACAGCCCCCCATAGCTGCCCCATAGCCCCCCAAACACCCCATAACAGCCCCCCACACCCCCCATAGCAGCCCCACAGACCCCCAAACCCCCCATAACAGCCCCCCAACCCCCCATAACAGCCCCCCAAACCCCCCATAGCACCCCATAGCCCCCCAAACACCCCATAACTGCCCCATAGCCCCCCGACACCCCATAACAGCCCCCCAAACCCCCCATAGCAGCCCCATAGCCCCCCAAACAGCCTATAACACCCCATAACAGCCCCCCATAGCTGCCCCATAGCCCCATAACAGCCCATAACAGCCCCCCAAACCCCCCATAACAGCTCCCCAAACCCCCCATAGCGGCCCCATAGCCCCCCAAACACCCCATAACACCCCATAACAGCCCCCATAGCAGCCCCATAGCCCCCCAAACACCCCATAACACCCCATAACAGCCCCCATAGCTGCCCCATAGCCCCCCAAACCCCCCATAACAGCCCCCCAAACCCCCCATAGCTGCCCCATAGCCCCCCAAACCCCCCATAACAGCCCCCCAAACCCCCCATAGCTGCCCCATAGCCCCCCAAACACCCCATAACAGCCCCCCAAACCCCCCCTAGCAGCCCCATAGCCCCTCAAACCCCCCATAACAGCCCCCCAAACCCCCCATAGCTGCCCCATAGCCCCCCAAACACCCCATAACAGCCCCCAACCCCCCCATAGCAGCCCCATAGCCCCCCAAACACCCCATAACAGCCCCCCAAACCCCCCATAGCAGCCCCATAGCCCCCCAAACACCCCATAACAGCCCCCCAAACCCCTCATAGCAGCCCCATAGCCCCCCAAACACCCCATAAGAGCCCCCCAAACCCCCCATAACAGCCCCCCAACCCCCCCATAGCAGACCCATAGCCCCCCAAACACCCCATAACAGCCCCCCAAACCCCTCATAGCAGCCCCATAGCCCCCCAAACCCCCCATAACAGCCCCCCAAACCCCCCATAGCAGCCCCATAGCCCCCCAAACCCCCCATAAGAGCCCCCCAAACCCCCCCACCTTGGCCTTGGAGCTGAAGAAGGCTTTGGGGAAGAGCTGGATGGGGAGGTGGGAGCTGATGAGCCGCGGGCGGGGGTTCGCCTTCGCCCGCCGCAGCCCCAGCACCGTCTCCAGCCACGGCCCCCGATCCCAGTTGGGCACCGAGCGGCACCAGTGAGGGTCCCCATCGCTCCGGATCAGGCTCAGGATCTCCAGCATCCACACAGTCCCTGCAACAGGGGGAAATGGGGGCTCGGGGGGGGGCCTGAGGTCTCCAAGGGGTCCTTTGAGGGGTCTTGGGGTCCCCTGGGGGGGTCCTGAGGTCCTTTGGGGTCCTTTGAGGGCTCTTGGAGTCCCCTGGGGGGGGTCCTGAGGTCCTTTGGGGTCCTTTGAGGGGTCTTGGGGTCCCCTGGGGGGGGTCCTGAGGTCCTTTGAGGCGTTTTGGGGTCCCCTGGGGGGGGGGGTCCTGAGGTCCTTTGGGGTCCTTTGAGGGGTCTTGGGGTCTCCTTGGGATCCTTTGAGGGGTCTTGGGGTCCCCTGAGGGGGGTCCTGAGGTCCTTTGAGGGGTTTTGGGGTCCCCTGAGGGGCGTCCTGAGATCCTTTGGGGTCCTTTGAGGGGTCTTGGGGTCCCCTGGGAGGGGTCCTGAGGTCCTTTGGGGTCCTTTGAGGGGTCTTGGGGTCCCTTGAGGAGTCCAAGGGGTTCCCCTGGTTCTCTTTGGGGTTCCCTGAGGTCCTTTGGGGTCATCTTGGGGTTCCCTAAGGTCCTTTGGGGGGGTCTAAGCGATCCATTTTGCTCTCTTTGGGGTTCCCTAAGGTCCTTTGGGGGGGTCTAAGGGGTCCATTTTGCTCTCTTTGGGGTTCCCTGAGGTCCTTTGGGGTCCTTTGAGGGGTCTTGGGGTCCCCTGGGGGGTTGCTAAGGTCCCCTTGGGGTCCTTTGAGGGGTCTTGGGGTCGCTTGAGGAGTCCAAGGGGTTCCCCTGGTTCTCTTTGGGGTTCCCTGAGGTCCTTTGGGGGGGTCTAAGGGGTCCATTTTGCTCTCTTTGGGATTCCCTGAGGTCCTTTGGGGTCTCTTGGGGTTCCCTGAGGTCCTTTGGGGTCCTTTGAAGGGTCTTGGGGTCCCCTGGGGGGGGGTCCTGAGGTCCCCTTGGGGTCCTTTGAGGGGTCTTGGGGTCCCCTGGGGGGGGTCCTGAGGTCCTTTGGGGTCCTTTGAGGAGTCTTGGGGTCCCCTGAGGGGGATCCTGAGGTCCCCTTGGGGTCCTTTGAGGGGTCTTGGGGTCCCCTGGGGGGGGGGGGCTGAGGTCCTTTGGGGTCCTTTGAGGGGTCTTGGGGTCCCCTGGGAGGGGTCCTGAGGTCCTTTGGGGTCCTTTGAGGGGTCTTGGGGTCCCTTGAGGAGTCCAAGGGGTTCCCCTGGTTCTCTTTGGGGTTCCCTGAGGTCCTTTGGGGTCATCTTGGGGTTCCCTAAGGTCCTTTGGGGGGGTCTAAGCGGTCCATTTTGCTCTCTTTGGGGTTCCCTGAGGTCCTTTGGGGTCTCTTGGGGTCCCCTGGGGCCCTTTGAGGGGGGTCTAAGGAGTCCGTTTTGGTCTCTTTGGGGTTCCCTGAGGTCCTTTGGGGTCCTCTGAGGGGTCTTGGGGTCCCCTGGGGGCGGTCCTGAGGTCCTTTAGGGTCCTTTGAGGGGTCTTGCGGTCCCGTGGGGGGGGTCCTGAGGACCTTTGGGGTCCTTTGAGGGGTCTTGGGGTCCCCTGGGGGGGGTCCTGAGGTCCCCTTTGTGGTCCTTTGAGGGGTCTTGGGGTCCCCTGGGGGGGGTCCTGAGGTCCTTTGGGGTCCTTTGAGGAGTCTTGGGGTCCCCTGAGGGGGGTCCTGAGGTCCCCTTGGGGTCCTTTGAGGGGTCTTGGGGTCCCCTGGGGGGGTCCTGAGGTCCTTTGAGGGGTTTTGGGGTCCCCTAGGGGGAAGTCCTGAGGTCCTTTGGGGTCCTTTGAGGGGTCTTGGGGTCCCCTGAGGGGGGTCCTGAGGTCCTTTGGGGTCCTTTGAGGGGTCTTGGGGTCCCCTGGAGGGGTTCCTGAGGTCCTTTGGGGTCCTTTGTGGGGTCTTGGGGTCCCCTGGGGGGGGTCCTGAGGTCCTTTGGGGTCCTTTGAGGGGTCTTGGGGTCCCCTGGGGGGGTCCTGAGGTCCTTTGGGGTCCTTTGAGGGGTCTTGGGGTCTCCTTGGGGTCCTTTGAGGGGTCTTGGGGTCCCCTGGGGGGGTCCTGAGGTCCTTTGGGGTCCTTTGAGGAGTCTTGGGGTCCCCTGAGGGATCCCAGGGGTTCCCCTGGTTCTCTTTGGGGTTCCCTGAGGTCCTTTGGGGTCATCTTGGGGTTCCCTAAGGTCCTTTGGGGTCCTTCGAGGAATCTTGGGGTCCCTTGAGGGGTCCCAGGGGCTCCTGTCATTCTCTTTGGGGTTCCCTGAGGTCCTTTGAGGGGTCTTGGGGTCCCCTGGGGCCCTTTGGGGGGGGGTCTAAGGGGTCCGTTTTGGTTTCTTTGGGGTTCCCTGAGGTCCTTTGGGGTCCTTCGAGGAATCTTGGGGTCCCCTGAGGGGTTCCTTTCATTCTCTTTGGGGTCCCCTGAGGTTCTCTGGGGTCTTTTTTGGGGGGTCTTGGGGGTCCCTGAGGTCCTTTGGGGGAGGTCTAAGGGGTCTGTTTTGGTCCCCCCCCATGTACTCCATTGCCCCCCCCCATTGCCCCCCCCCCATTTTTCCCCCCCCTTTGGCTGCTGCCCCCCCATTCCCCCCCTTAGGGTACCCCATTGCCCCCCCATGTACTCCATTGCCCCCCATTACACTCCCATTGCCCCCCCCCATTCCCCCCCCTCCCCTTTGCCTGCTGGGACCCCCATTTCCCCCCTTAAGGTACCCCATTGCCCCCCCATTGCCCCCCCATTTCCCCCACTTAGGATACCCCATTGCTCTCCCACTGCCCCCCCCATGTACCCCATTGCCTCCCCATTGCCCCCCCCCCCCTTTTTCCCCCCCCTTTGGCTGCTGGGACCCCCCTTTCCCCCCTTTAGGGTACCCCATTGCCCCCCCAACGTACTCCATTGCCCCCCCCATTACCCCCACATTGCCCCCCCCATGTTTCCCCCCCCTTTGGCTGCTGTCCCCCCCACATTTCCCCCCCCCTTAGGGTACCCCATTGCCCCCCATTGCCCCCCCTTAGGGTACCTCATTGCCCCCCCCCTTGCCCCCCCATTTCCCCTCTTAGGGTACCCCATTGCCTCCCCATTGCCCCCCCATTGTTCCCCCCATTTTTCCCCCCCTTTGGCTGCTGGCCCCCCCCATTTCCCCCCCTTAGGGTACCCCACTGCCCCTCCATTGCCCCCCCTTAGGGTACCCCATTGCCCCCCCATTTTCCCCCCTTAGGGTACCCCATTGCCCCCCCCATGTACCCCATTGCCCCCCCTTTCCCCCCCTTAGGGTACCCCATTGCCCCTTATTGCCCCCCCATTTCCCCCTTAGTGTACCCCATTGCCCCCCCCATTTCCCCCCCTTAGGGTACCCCATTGCCCCCTCATTTCCCCCCTTAGTGTACCCCATTGCCCCCCCTATGTACCCCATTGCCCCCCCATTGCCCCCCCATTTCCCCCCATTAGGGTACCCCATTGCCCCCCCATGTACCCCCCATGTACCCCATTGCCCCCCCATTGCCCCCCCCATTTCCCCCCCTTAGGGTACCCCATTGCCCCCCCCATGTACCCTATTGCCCCCCTCTTTCCCTCCTTAGGGTACCCCATTGCCCCCCATTGCCCCCCATGTACCCCATTGCCCCCCCATTGCCCCCCCCATTTCCCCCTCTTAGGGTACCCCATTGCCCCCCCATTTCCCCTCCTTGGGGTTCCCCATTGCCTCCCCCATTGCCCCGTCATGTATTCCATTGCCCCCCCATTTCCCCCCATTAGGGTACCCCATTGCCCCCCCATTTCCCCCCATTAGGGTACCCCATTGCCCCCCATGTACCCCCCATGTACCCCATTGCCCCCCCATTTCCCCCCCTTAGGGTACCCCATTGCTGCCCCCATGTACCCCATTGCCCCCCCCCATTTCCCCCCCTTAGGGTACCCCATTGCCCCCCCATTGCCCCCCCCATTTCCCCCCCTTGGGGTACCCCATTGCCCCCCCATGTACCCCTTAGGGTACCCCATTGCCCCTCCATTGCCCCCCCATGTACCCCATTGCCCCCCCCATTTCCCCCCATTAGGGTACCCCATTGCCCCCCCCATGTATCCCATTGCCCCCCCATTGCCCCCCCCATTTCCCCCCCTTAGGGTACCACATTGCCCCCCCATGTACCCCATTGCCCCCCCATTGCCCCCCCATTTCCCCCCCCATGTACCCCATTGCCCCCCCCATTTCCCCCCATTAGGGTACCCCATTGCCCCCCCCATGTATCCCATTGCCCCCCCATTGCCCCCCCCATTTCCCCCCCTTAGGGTACCACATTGCCCCCCCATGTACCCCATTGCCCCCCCATGTACCCCATTTCCCCCCCATTTCCCCTCCTTGGGGTACCCCATTGCCCCCCCATTGCCCCCCCCTGTACCCCATTGCCCCCCCCTTAGGGTACCCCATTGCCCCCCCCATGTACCCCATTTCCCCCCCATTTCCCCTCCTTGGGGTTCCCCATTGCCCCCCCCCATTGCCCCCCCCGTACCCCATTGCCCCCCCACCGGATTTCTGATAAGTGACGTTAAAGACATCGTCGTCCTCCACCGGGAACTCTCGGGCGGCTTCGAGCGAACGGGGGGAGTAAAGGATTGCCGGGAAAGAGACCCCCCCGTGCTGGAAATACCCCCCCGCCATGGGGGGGGCACAGACCCTCGGGGGACCGAGACCTGCGGGGGGGGGGGGGGAGAAAAAAGGGGGGGGGGAAAGGATTTGGGGGGGCTGTTTATAAACCCCCCCCACGAGGGATTTGGGGGTCCCGTGGGGGGAGTTTAGGGCATGGGGGGGGGGCATTTAGAGCTGGGGGGGCATAAGAATGGCTTTAGGGGTGCTTTTACCCCCCCCCCACTCGTGTTTTTGGGGGTCCCATGGGGGGGGGGTTAAAGCACTGAGGGGGGCATTTAGAGCTGGGGGGGGCATAGGAATGGCTTTAGGGGTGCTTTTACCCCCCCCACTCGTGATTTTGGGGGGTCCCATGGGGAGGCATTTAGAGCTGGGGGGGCATAAGAATGGCTTTAGGGGTGTTTTTAACCCCCCCCCACTCGTGTTTTTGGGGTCCCATGGGGGGGGTTTAGGGCATTGGGGGGGCATTTAGAGCTGGGGGGGGGCATAGGAATGGCTCTGGGGGTGCTTTTAACCCCCCCCTCGTGTTTTTGGGGTCCCATGGGGGGGCATTTAGAGCTGGGGGGGCATAAGAATGGTTTTAGGGGTGCTTTTACCCCCCCCTCGTGTTTTTGGGGGTCCCATGGGGGGGGGTTAGGGCACTGGGGGGGCATTTAGAGCTGGGGGGGCATAAGAATGGCTTTAGGGGTGTTTTTAACCCCCCACTCGTGTTTTTGGGGGACTATGGGGGGGGGTTAAAGCACTGGGGGGGCATTTAGAGCTGGGGGGGGCATAGGAATGGCTTTAGGGGTGCTTTTACCCCCCCACTCGTGTTTTTGGGGTCCCATGGGGGAGGCATTTAGAGCTGGGGGGGCATAGGAATGGCTCTGGGGGTGCTTTTAACCCCCCCCCCCATGATTTTGGGGTCCCATGGGGGGGGGTAAGGCACTGGGGGGGCATTTAGAGCTGGGGGGGCATAAGAATGGCTTTGGGGGTGCTTTTACCCCCCCCCCTCATTATTTTGGGGTCCCATGGGGGGGGGTTTAAGGCACTGGGGAGGCATAAGAATGGCTCTGGGGGTGCTTTTACCCCCCCACTCGTGTTTTTGGGGGGTCCCATGGGGAGGCATTTAGAGCTGGGGGGGCATAAGAATGGCTCTGGGGGTGCTTTGAACCCCCCCACTCATGATTTTGGGGTCCCATGGGGGGGGGTAAGGCACTGGGGGGGGCATTTAGAGCTGGGGGGGGCATAAGAATGGCTCTGGGGGTGCTTTTACCCCCCCCCTCATGATTTTGGGGTCCCATGGGGGGGGGGGTAAAGCACTGGAGGGGGTATAGGAATGGCTCTGGGGGTGCTTTTACCCCCCCACTCGTGTTTTTGGGGTCCCATAGGGGGCATTTAGAACTGGGGGGGCATAGGAATGGCTCTGGGGGTGTTTTTACCCCCCACTCATGATTTTGGGGTCCCATGGGGGGGGGGGTTCAAGGCACTGGGGGGGGGGCATAAGAATGGCTCTGGGGGTGCTTTTTACCCCCCCCTCGTGTTTTTGGGGTACCATGGGGGGGGTTAGGGCATTTGGGGGGGGCATTTAGAGCTGGGGGGGCATAAGAATGGCTCTGGGGGTGCTTTTTAACCCCCCACTCGTGTTTTTGGGGTCCCATGGGGGGGGGTTTAAGGCACTGGGGGGGCATAAGAATGGCTCTGGGGGTGCTTTTTAACCCCCCCCTCGTGTTTTTGGGGTCCCATGGGGGGGGCATTTAGAGCTGGGGGGGCATAGGAATGGCTTTAGGGGTGCTTTTAACCCCCCCACTCGTGTTTTTGGGGTCCCACGGGGGGGGTTAAAGCACTGAGAGGGGGCATTTAGAACTGGGGGGGGCATAGGAATGGCTCTGGGGGTGCTTTTACCCCCCCACTCGTGTTTTTGGGGTTCCCGGGGGGGGGTTTCATACCGGGGGGGGCGGAGCAGCGGGATCAGAGCCTCTCTGCCCCCCCCCCTCACTCCAGGGGTGTCCCGGGGGGGCTCCGCGGCTCCCGGCAACGGCTCCCGCGGGGGGGGGGACGGGAAAAACACGGGGTCCCACGGGTGCCCCCCCTCCCCCCCCCCCACTCCGTGGACGGAGCCCCCCCTTTTACACCCCCTTTTTGACACCCCCCCCCTTTTGCCCCTCCTTTTTGCTCCCCTTTTTTTGCCCCCCATGGACAAACACCCCCCTTTTTGCCCCCCCTTTCGACCCCCCTTTTTTTGCCCCCCCCCTTGGACAGACACCCCCTTTTTTGCCCCCCCTTTTTGCCCCCCCATGGACACCCCCCCTTTCGAACCCCCCTTTTTGCCCCCTCCTTTTTGCCCCCCCTTTTTTGCTCCCCCTTTTTGCTCCCCCATGGACACACACACCCCTTTTTGACCCCCCCCGTACAGACCCCCCCTTTGCCTTTTTGCCCCCCCTTTTTTCCCCCCCATGGACACAACCCCCCCCTTCCGACCCCCCCTTTTTGCCCCCCCCTTGGACAGACCCCCCCTTTTTGTCCCCCTTTTTGCCCCCCTTGGACAGATCCCCCCTTTTTGCCCCCCCCATGAACAGTCCCCCCCTTTTTGCCCCCCCTTTTTGCCCCCCCATGGACAGACACCGCTCCTTTTGCCCCCTCCTTTTGTCCCCCCCTTTTTACCCCTCTTTCCCCCCCCGGGCAGACCCCCCCCCTTTTTGCCCCCTCCTTTTTGCCCCCTTTGGACAGACACCCCCTTTTTGCCCCCCCCCATGGACCGACCCCCCCTTTTTGCCCCCCCTTTTTTGCCCCCCCCATGGACAGACACCCCTCCTTTTGTCCCCCCCTTTTTGCCCCCCTTCCCCCCCCCCCCGGACAGATTCCCCCCCCCTTTTTGCCCCCCGTTTTTGCCCCACCATGGACACCCCCCCCTTTGGACCCCCCTTTTTGCCCCCTCCTTTTTGCCCCCCCCATGGACAGACACCCCTCCTTTTGTCCCCCCCTTTTTGCCCCTCTTCCCCCCCCCCATGAACAGACACCCCTCCTTTTGTCCCCCCCTTTTTGCCCCTCTTTTTCCCCCCCCCCCATGGACAGACACCCCCTTTTTGCCCCCCCTTTTTGGCCCCCCCTCACCTGACAGCTCCGAGCGGAGCCGCCGCGATCGCTGCGATCCGTTCAGGGCGGGGACACGGGTGACCCCCCCTTTTTTTTTGCCCCCCCCCCCCCCAAAACACCACCCGTGGGGCGGTGCCCCCCCCGCCCTGCCCCACCCCTGGGAGGGGCCCCCCCCGCCCCCCCCCTTGCGCAAAACCCCCCCGACCGGTTCCCTTCCCCCCCCCAAAAAGGACCTAAGGATGGGGGGGGTCCCCAAAACCAGGGTGTAATGGGGGGGGTCCCCAAGGATGGGGGGGTCCCCAAAACCAGAGTGTAATGGGGGGGTCCCCAAGGATGGGGGGGTCCCCAAAACTAGGGTGTAATGGGGGGGTCCCCAAGGAGGGGGGGTCCCCAAAACCAGGATGTAATGGGGGGGTCCCCAAGGATGGGGGGGTCCCCAATAACCAGGGTGTAATGGGGAGGTCCCCAAGGATGGGGGGGTCCCCAAAAACCAGGATGTAATGGGGGGGTCCCCAAGGATGGGGGGGTCCCCAAAACCGAGCAGTGATGGGGGGTCCCCAAGGATGGGGGGTCCCCAAAAACCAGGATGTAATGGGGGGGTCCCCAAGGATGGGGGGGGGCAAAATTAGGCGGAGGGGGTCCTCAAAACCAAGCAGTGATGGGGGGTCCCCAAGGAGGGGGGGTGTCCCCAAAAACCAGGATGTAATGGGGGGGTCCCCAAGGATGGTGGAGGGCAAAGCAGGTGGGGGGGTCCCCAAAACCAAGCAGTGATGGGGGGTCCCTAAGGATGGGGGGGCCCCAATAACCAGGATATAATGGAGGGGGTCCCTAAGGATGGGGGGGTCCCCAAAACCCAGGATGTAATGGGGGGGTCCCCAAGGATGGGGGGGCAAAATCAGGCAGGGGGGGTCCCCGAAACCAAGCAGTGATGGGGGGTCCCCAAGGATGGGGGGTCCCCAAAAACCAGGATGTAATGGGGGGGGTCCCCAAGGATGGGGGGGTCCCCAAAACCGAGCAGTGATGGGGGGGTCCCCAAGGATGGGGGGATCCCCAAAACCAAGCAGTGATGGGGGGTCCCCAAGGATGGGGGGTCCCCAAAAGCAGGATGTAATGGAGGGGTCCCCAAGGATAGGGGGTCCCCAATAACCAGGATGTAATGAGGGGGTCCCCAAGGATGGGGGGGGCAAAAGCAGGTGGGGGGGTCCCCAAGACCAAGCAGTGATGGGGGGTCCCCAAGGATGGGGGGTCCCCAAAACCAGGATGTAATGGGGGGTCCCCAAGGATGGGGGGGTCCCCAATAACCAGGATGTAATGGGGGGTCCTCAAGGATGGGGGGCGCAAAATCAGGCAGGGGGGGTCCCCAAAACCAAGCAGTGATGGGGGGTCCCCAAGGATGGTGGAGGGCAAAGCAGGTGTGGGGGGGGTCCCTAACGATGGGGGTCCCCCCAAAACCAGGCTGTGATGGATGGGTCCCCAAGAATGGGGGGGCAAAATCAGGTTGGGGGGTCCCCAAGGATGGTGGGGGTCCCCAAAACCAGGCTGTGATGGGGGTTCCCCAAGAATGGGAGGGAGGGACAAAATCAGGTGGAGGGGTCCCCAAAACCAAGCAGTGATGTGGGGTCCCCAAAACCCATAGCCCCCCCCCCATCCTTGGGGACTCCCCCATCCTTAGGGACACCCCAAAACTCCCCCCCCGGCACCCTCAAACACCCCTCACGAACCCCTATTTCCCCTATTATGGGGGGGCTGGGATCTCGGGGTCCCCTCCCAGGGGTGTGGGGGGGTGTTGGGGGTCCCCTTTTTTTGGGGGGGGGCGGTCCGCTGGGCGCCCTCCCCGCCCCCCCAATTGGACCCCCATGGCCACGTCCCCTGGATGGCCACGCCCCCTTTGGCGCCTTCGGCTTTGCTTGCCAGCTCTATGACCACGCCCCCTTTACGTCATTGCCCGCAGCCAATGGGAGACGAGGAAAGCGCGTGGCTCCGCCCCTCAGTCGGGTTCGACCAATGGGAGGAGGAGGCGCCAACGTCCCGCCGCGCCGACGGCCAATAGAAAGGCCGCTTGTCGTTAAGCCCCGCCCACACGTCGTTATGGGCGTGGTCTCGGCGCCGTCCCCACTGTAAACACAGCCGCGCGGCTGAGCCAATGGGAGCGCGGCGACGAGATGATTGACAGCTCTCTGGGGGCGTGACCGCGCGGGCTCTGTTCCCGCCCCCTTCTCCCATCTCAGCCAATCAGAGAGCGGCACGCCCTGACGGACGCGCGCGACGACCAATGGGCTCGCGGGGAAGGGGGCGTGGCCCGGCGCCTGGGCGGGGAGGCGGGTGCAGCGGCCCCGCCGCCATCTTGGATGCTGCGGCTGAGGCGGAGGGACCCGAGCGACCCGCGGCGCCGTCGCCATCGTCCAGAGACCCCCCGCGCCGTTCCCCGGCGCCTCAGGAGCCTCCGGTGAGGCCTGTGGGGGGGTATAGGGGCGTTATGGGAGGGGGGAGGCGGTGAGGGGCCTCTGTAGGGGTTGAGGGGGGGCTACGGGGGCTCTGTGAGGCCTCTATGAGGGCTATAGGTGCTCTATGGGGCCTCTCTGAGGGCTACAGGGCCTCTATAGGGCGTCTATAGGGCCTCTATAGGGTGTCTATAGGGCTTTATAAGGGCCGTAGGGGTTCCATATGGGAATAGCGTCTCAGTAGGGCCTCTGTGGTGCTTGGGGGCGCTATAGGGGCTCTATGGGGCCTCTATAGGGCTTTATAAGGGGTCTATGTGGTCTCTATGGGCTGTATAATGCCTCTGTAGGGCCTCTGTGGGGCTTGGACAGGGTATAGGGGCTCTGTGGGGCCTCTTTAGGGCTGTATAAGGGGCATAGGGGTTCCATACAGGCTCTGTAGGACCTGCATAGGGCTCAGGGGGGCAGAAGGGCTCTCTGAAGGCTACAGGGGCTCTGGGGGGGCTCTATAGAGCTTTGTAGGGGCCATAGAAAAAGGCTCTGTAGGTCCTCCATAGGGCGCTGGGTGCGGCTATAGGACCTTGGTGAGGGTTACAGGGATTCTATGGGGCCTCTATAGGGCTTTATAAGGGCCATGGGGATTCCATTTGGGTTCTATAGGGCCTCTGTGGGGCTCGGAGGGGGGCTATAGGGGCTCTATGAGGGCTGTAGGGCCCCCGTGGGGTGTTTATAGGGCTTTATAAGGGCCACAGGGGTTCCATATGGGCTCTTTAGGGCCTCTGTGGGCTGTATGGGGCCTCTGTAGGGCCTCTGGGAGGCTTGGGGGTATATAGAGGCTCTATGGGTCCTCTATGAGGGCTATAGAGCCTCTGTGGGGTCTCTTTAGGGCTTTATAAGGGCCATAAGGGTTCCATACGGGTTCTGCAGGGCTGTATGGGGCCTCTGTAGGGCCTCTGTGGGTTTTGGGGGGAGCTAGAAGGGCTCTATGAGGGCTATAGAGCCTCTATGGGACTCTATAAGGGCCCTATATGGCTTTTATGGGCTGTATGGGGCTGACGGAGGGGGGCTAGAGGGGCTCTGTGAGGGCTATAGGGCCTCTGTGGGGCATTTGTAGGGTTTTATAAGGGCCATTAAGGGTTCTGTATAGGCTCTATAGGGCCTCCATGAGCTGTATAGGTCTATACGGCTTCCATAGGGGTCTGGTGGGGGCTGTAGGGGCTCTATAGGGCCTCCATAGGGCTTTGTAAGGGCTATAGCGGCTCTATTGGGCCTCTGTGGGGCTATAGGGGCTCCATTGGACCTCTGTAGGGGCTGTGGGGGTTCTATAGGGGTTCTTCGGGGATTATAGGAGTTCTATGGGGTCTCTGTGGGGGCTGTAGAGGCTTTATAGAGGCTGTGACGGGGTTCTGTAGGGGCTCTATGAGGACCGTGTAGGGGCTGTATAGGGCAGCTATAGGGGCTCCATGGGCCCTCCCTCTGTAGGGTTCTATAAAGGCTGTAGGGTTTCCGTAGGGGCTGTATAGGGGCTCTATGGGCTGTATAGGGGCACTGGAGGGTCTCTGTGGGGGCTATAGGGACTCTACTGGGCCTCTATAAGAGCTGTGGGGGGGCTGAGGGGGCTCTATGGGTGCTGTAGGGGCTGCATAGGGCGGCTATAGGGGCTCCGTGGGAGCTATGGGAGGGCTATAGGGGCTCAATGCAGCCTCCATAAATCTTTATAAAGCCTATAGGACTTCCATAGGGGCTCTACAGAACCTCCGTAAGGGCCATTAGAGCCCTGTAACAACTATAGGGGCGCTATAGGAGCACTGTGAGGTCTGTATAGCTGCTGTGTGGGGGCTGTAGGGAGCTATAGGGGCAGGGCCATAGGGACCCTGAGAAGGTGGGAGCTATAGGGGCCCTGAAGGGGCGGGGGCTATAGGACCCTAGGAAAAGGGGAACAGACGCCTATGGGGGCGGGTCTATAGGGGCCTTGAGGAGCTGTACCCTATAGGGGCAGCTCTATAGGACCCCGAGGAGGTGGGACGTAGAGGGTTAATCTATAGGGGTGGGTCTGTAAAGGCTTTGAGAAGGTGGAACCTATAGAACTGGGTCTATAGGGCTCCAGGGGGGTTTGTGGGTCTGGGGGGGCTCCAGGAAGGGTTGAGGGGGGGCTGTGAGAAGCTTTGGGGGCATCTGAGGGGTTCCAGGGGGGTTTGTGGGTCTGGGGGGGCTCCAGGAAGGGTTAGAGAGGGCTGTGAGAGGCTTTGAAAGCATCTGAGGGGCTCCAGGGGGGTTTGTGGGTCTGGGGGGGCTCCAGGAAGGGTTATGGGGGGCTGTGAGGGCGTTTGGGGGCTTCTGAGGGGTTCCAGGGGGGTTTGTGGGTCTGGGGGGGCTCCAGGAAGGGTTGAGGGGGGGGCTGTGAGGGCGTTTGGGGGCGTCTGAGGGGTTCCAGGGGGGTTTGTGGGTCTGGGGGGGCTCCAGGAAGGGTTGGGGGGGCTGTGAGAGGCTTTGGGGGCGTCTGAGGGGCTCCAGGAAGTGTTGGGGGGTGCTGTGAGGGCGTTTGGGGTCGTCTGAGGGGCTCCAGGGGGGTTTGTGGGTCTGGGGGGGCTGCAGAAAGGGTTGGGGGGGTTATGACAGGATCTGGGGTCTCGGGGGGGGGGGGTTTGGGGACGTCTGGGAGGTTTTGGGGGCTGGGGGGGGCTCCAGGAGGGGTTTGTGGGACTTGGGGGGCTCCAGGAAGGGTTGGAGGGGTCTATGACAGGATCTGGGGTCTCTGGGGGGTGGAGTTGGAGGGCTGGGGGGGGGGGCAGGAAGGGTTGGGGGGATCTGTGATGGAGTCTGGGGTCTCCGGAGGTGAGTGTTGGGGGGAGTTGGGGGGCTCTGAAGGGGCTTCGAGGTAATTTGAGGGGGGGGCTCTGATGGAGTGGGGGGGTCTGGGGGCATTTGGGGGGTCTGGGAGGGGCTGCCCGGGATCTGAGGGGGGGTTGGAAGGTGATGGGGGTGTAGGGCGGGGCTCAAGGGATTTTTTGGGGGGGGTCCTGACCCCCTTTCCCCGCAGCAGGCGCCCCCGAAGTGATGCCGAGAGCCCCCCGATAGCCCCCCCACCATGGCCGACAAGAGGAAACTGCAAGGTGAGGGGGGGCAAAAGGGGAGGGGGGGGCGGCTCTGATTTGCCCTCGGGGAGATGGGGGGGGGGGGGAGAGGGGGGGGGGGGCGTAGTAACCCTTTAACGTGATGGGGTGCGGCTGCCGCCCCCCCAGGGGAGATTGATCGCTGCCTCAAGAAGGTGTCGGAGGGTGTGGAGCAGTTCGAGGACATCTGGCAGAAGGTGAGGACCCCCCCCGGACCCCCCACCCAAACACCCTGGGACTCCCAGGACCGCCCCCTGGACCGCCCCAAACACCCTGGGACCCCCACATACCCCTGGGACCCCCACGTCCCCCCCTGTCCCTCCTGGACCGCCACAAACACCCTGGGACCCCCACATCCCACCTCGACTCCCCACATCCCCCTGGGACCCCCACGTCCCCCCCCGTTCCTCCTGAACGCCCACAAACACCCTGGGACCCCCCCATCCTCCCTGGACCCCCCCCCCATCCCTCTGGGACCCCCACGTCCTCCCCTGTCCCTCCTGGACCCCCCCAAACACCCTGGGACCCCCACATCCCCCCCCCCGCACCCTGGGATCCTCCTGGACCCCCCCAAACATGCTGGGACCCCTATGTCCCTCCTGGACCCCCCAAGGAAGCCCCCAAACACCTTGGGACCCCCACAACCCCCCAAGACTCCCCTGGACCCCCCAAACACCTTGGGACCCTTACGACCCCTCCTGGACCCCCCCAAACACCCTGGGACCCCCACATCCCCCCAGGACCTCCCTGGACCCCCCCACATGCCCCTGGGACCCCCATGTCCCCCCCTGTCCCTCCAGGACTCCCCCAAACACCCTGGGACCCCCACATCCCGCCCCCTCCCCACGCACCCTGGGACCCTCCTGGACCCCCCCCAAACACATTGGGACCCCCACATCCCTCTGGGACCCCCATGTCCCTCCTGGACCCCCCAAGGAACCCCCAGAACCCCCTGGGACCCCCACAACCCCCCCAAGACTCCCCTGGACCCCCGCAAACCCAATTTCCCCCCTCCTCGCTTTCTCCTCTGAGTTCCCCCCTTCTCCCTCTTCCTCCCTGACCTTTTCTGCCCCCCCATATTTCTGCCCCCCCCCCCATTTCTGCCCCCCTTCACCCCATTTTCCTCTGCCCCCCCCGCCCCAGCTCCACAATGCCGCCAACGCCAACCAGAAAGAGAAATACGAGGCTGACCTGAAGAAGGAAATCAAGAAGCTGCAGGTATTGGGGTTCGGGGAACCCCTGGGAATTGGAGGGGGCTCTTCCTGGGCCCCCCCCCCCCTTGCACTGGAGGGGACAGATTTGGGGGTGTCCCCCCCCTAAAAAACAACACCCCCTTTCCTTCTCCCGCAGCGCCTGAGGGATCAGATCAAGACCTGGGTGGCTTCCAATGAGATCAAAGACAAACGGCAGCTGATTGATAACCGCAAACTGATCGAGACGGTAAAATGGGGGGGCCCTGGAGGAAGGGGGGGACACGGGGGGGGGGGTCGGAGGGAACCCCACAAACCGAAGGACCCTCCCCCTTTTGTATGCCTCCACCCACCCCAGGGGCAGCTGTGTTTTGGGGGTCCCCTTGGGGACACTCCCATCGCTTTGCGGCTGCTCCCACCCATCTAGGAGGGGGGAGGGGGGGGGTCACCGTGAAGAGGGGGGGGCTGCTTAAATGGGGGGGTGTCGGGGGAAACCCCAAAACCTGAAGGACCCCCCCTTATGTACCCCTACCCACCCCAAGGGCGTTTTGGGGGTCCCATTGTTCCCTTTGGGGACGGTCCCGTGGCTTTGGGGCTGCTCCCACCAATCTGGGGGGGTTACCAAGAAGGGGAGGGGCTGCTTAAATAGGGGGGGACCCCAAAACCCGCGTGACCCCCACCTTCCGCCCCCTTTTCCACTGCATTCTTGATTCCTCTTTCCTCTCTCAACCCAACATTCCCACTCTTTGGGGAGCCTCGGGGTTGCCCCCATCTTTCTCCTCCCTCCTGGGGGGGTTCCAAGGACTTGGGGTGCACCGTGACGCCCCCCCCCTTTTTTTTGTGTGCCCCCCCCTCAGCAAATGGAGCGTTTTAAGGTGGTGGAACGAGAGACAAAGACGAAGGCGTATTCCAAGGAGGGACTGGGTTTGGCCCAGAAGGTCGATCCGGCCCAGAAGGAGAAGGAGGAGGTTGGACAGTGGTTAACGGTGAGGATTGGGGAGGGATTTGGGGGGGTCCCTGAGAGGGTTTTGGGGTTCCCTTTAACCCAGTGTGGGGGGTGTGTGTGTGTTTGTCCCCCAGAACACCATCGATACGCTGAACATGCAGGTGGATCAGTTTGAGAGCGAAGTGGAGTCGCTCTCGGTGCAAACCCGCAAGAAGAAAGGGGATAAAGATGTGAGTCGGGGGGGGGGGCCCAAATCCCGGGGACCCCCCGAGAGACCCCCCAAAACCACACGTGACTCCTTGGTCCCATCCCTTTGGACCCCCCCCAGGATCTCCCTGGGACCCACCAAACTCCCCGGGTCCGTCCCCCCCCAATACATCCACCCCCCCGGTTACCCCTGTGGAGCCCCCCCAGATCCCCTGTTACCCCCCTAAATTCCCCCCCCCCTCCCCGGAGTCCCCCAGATCCCTCATTACCCCCTTAAATGCACCCCCCACCCCTATGGAGCCCCCCCAGATCCCCTGTTACCCCCTAAATCCACTCCCTACCCCTATGGAGCCCCCCCAGATTCTCTGTTACCCCCTTAAATCCACCCCCCACCCCTATGGAGCCCCCCAGATCCCCCGTTACCCCCCTAAATCCACCCCCCAGCCCTATGGAGCCCCCCCAGATCCCCTGTTACCCCCCTAAATCTACTCCCCACCCCTATGGAGCCCCCCCCGATCCTCCGTTACCCCCCCCTAAATCCACCCTGCACTCCTATGGAGCCCCCCGAGATCCCCCATTACCCTCCTAAATCCACTCCCCACCCCTATGGAGCCCCCCAAATCGCCCATTACCCCCCTAAATCCACTCCCCCACCCCTGTGGAGCCCCCCCAGATCCTCCGTTATGCCCTTAAATGCACCCCCCACCCCTGTATAACACCCCCAGATCCTCCATTACCCTCCTAAATCCATTCCCCACCCCTATGGAGCCCCCCAAATCGCCCATTACCCCCCTAAATCCACTCCCCACCCCTATGGAGCCCCCACATCACCTGTTACCCCCCTAAATCTACCCCCTACCCCTGTGGAGCTCCCCTAAATTGCCCATTACCCCCCAAAATCCACCCACCACTGCTATGGAGCCCCCCCCAGATCACTCATTACCCCTCTAAATCCCCCCCACCCCTATGGAGCCCCTCCAGATCCCCCGTTACGCCCCTAAATGCACCCCCCACCCCTGTGGAACCCCCCTAAATCCCCTGTTACCCCCCTAAATCCACCTCCCACCTTTATGGAACCCCCCAAGATCTCCTGTTACCCCCCCTAAATCCACCCTGCACTCCTGTAGAGCCCCCCCAGATCCCCCATTACCCTCCTAAATCCACTCCCCGCCTCTATGGAGCCCCCCCAAATCACCCGTTACCCCCCTAAATCCCCCATTACCCCCCTAAATCCACCTCCCACCCTTACGGAGCCCCCCCAGATCTCCTGTTACCCCCCTAAATCCACCCTCCAACCCCTATGGAGCCCCACCAGGACCCCCCCAGTTTCCCCGTGGGCAAGGGGGCTGACCCCCACCCCTCCCATGTTCCCCCCCCCTCCCAGAAGCAGGACCGGATCGAGGGGCTGAAGCGTCACATCGAGAAGCACCGGTTCCACGTGCGGATGCTGGAGACGATCCTGCGGATGTTGGACAACGACTCCATCCTGGTGGACGCGATCCGCAAGATCAAGGACGACGTCGAGTACTACGTGGACTCCTCGCAGGACCCCGACTTTGAGGAGAATGAGTTCCTGTACGACGACCTCGACCTCGAGGACATCCGTAAGGGCCGAGGGAAAGGGGATCTGGGGGCGGAAATGGGATCTGGGGGGGGAAATGGGATCTGGAGGGGGGGGAAATGGGGTCTGGGGTGGGGGAAATGGGATCTTGGGGGGGGAAATGGGGTCTGGGGGAGAAATGGGGTCTGGAGGAGAAATGGGATCTGGGGGGGAAATGGGGTCTGGGGGCGGAAATGGGGTCGGGGGGGGAAATGGGGTCTGGGGGAGAAATGGGGTCTGGAGGAGAAATGGGATCTGGGGGGGGAAATGGGATCTGGGGGGTGGAAATGGGGTCTGGGGGAGAAATGGGATCTGGGGGGGGAAATGGGGTCTGGGGGTGGGGGAAATGGGGTCTGGAGGAGAAATGGGATCTGGGGGGGGAAATGGGGTCTGGGGGCGGAAATGGGATCTTGGGGGGGGGAAATGGGGTCTGCGGGGGGAAATGGGATCTGGGGGGGGAAATGGGGTTGGGGGGAAATGGGATCTGAGGGGGGGAAATGGGGTCTGGGGGAGAAATGGGGTCTGGGGGAGAAATGGGGTTTGGGGGTAAAATGGGGTCTGGGGAGAGAAACGGGGTCTGGGGGGGGAAAGGGGTCTGGGGGGGGAAAAGGGGTCTGGGGGAGAAACGGGGTCTGGGGGGGTAACGGGGTCTGGGGGGAGAAATGGGATTTGGAGGGGAAGTGAGGTTTGGGGGCTCTCTGGGGTGGGTGTTGGGGTCCGTCCCCCCTCCGGCGTTGGGGTCCCCACGGTGCCCCCCCACAGCGCAGGCGCTGGTGGCCACGTCCCCCCCCAGCCACAGCCAGATGGAGGACGAGATCTTCAACCAGAGCAGCAGCACCCCAACTTCCACCACCTCCAGCTCCCCGATCCCCCCCAGCCCCGCCAACTGCACCACGGTGAGGGGGGGGGCACCCCAAAAATTGGGGGGGGCACCCCAAAACCCAGGAGGAGCACGCAAAAATATTAGAGGGGGTCACCGAGCCCCCCAAACCTCCCAATTTTGTTCCACGCCCCAATTCCCCACTCTTTCTCAGCCCCCCCCTCAACTGCGCCACAGTGAGGGGGGGCACCCCAAAACCTGGGAGGGCACCCAAAAAATCAGGAGGGGCAACAAAAATCAAAGGGGGGGGACACAGAGCATCCCCGTTACCCCCCTAAACCTCCCCCCTTTGCCCTTTCCACCTATTTCCCTTCCTGTTTTCCAACCCCCCCCTCCTTTCCCAGCCCCCCCTCAACTGCACCACAGTAGGGGGGGGCACCCCTATATCTGCACCCCCACCCCAAAATCCCCCCATTTTTGCCCCCCCAGGAGAACTCGGAGGATGACAAGAAGAGGGGGCGCTCGACAGACAGCGAAGTTGGGCAGGTAAGGGGGGGGGAACACCCCCTTTTATTTTGCCCCCCCCCCCCCTTTAAGCTCTCCCCCTTTTACTTTTGTCCCCCGGCTCCGCCTCCCCTTTATTTTTGCCCCCCCCTTTATTGTAGCTCCTCTTTTAGGTCCCCTTTTGAAGCCCCCCCTCTTTAATGTCCCCCCAATTTCTAGCCCTGCCCTTCTATTTTGCCCCCCCCCTTTATTGTGGCTCCCCTTTTAAAGTCTCCCCTCCCTTTAAGCCCCCCCCAGTTTATCCCCCCCCCTTCCTAACCCCCCATCTTTTGCCTCCTCCCCCTCCTTTATTTTGCCCCCCCTCTCCTTTTATTTTGCGCCCCCCCCCCCCATTATTGTGTCTCCTCGATCCCTTTTGTAAGGGCCCCCCCCCATTTTTGTAAGCCCCCCCCTTTCTAAATCCCTCTCCTCTCTTGCAGTCGCCGGCCAAGAACGGGGCGAAGCCCCCCCACGCGCACGCCCCATCCCCGGCTGCGCCCCCCCCGTACCCCCCAACTCCAGCCGCCGGCCCCCCCCCAACCCTGGGCAACGGCCCCAGTGGTGGGGGGGGCTCTGGGGGAGGGGGTGCGGCCCCCCCAACCCCGGCAGGGGGCGGGGCTAAGGGCAGCGCCCCCCCCAGCGCTCACCCCCCCAGCACCCCCACTCCCTACGCCCAGGCCGTGGCCCCCCCCGCGCCCCCTCCCAGCGCCCCCCAACCGCGGCCCCCCAGCGCTCAGCCGGCCGCCAGCAAGCAGAACGGGGCCACCAGTGAGTGCGGGGGGGCTACTGGGATTGGAGGGGGGTGTACTGGAATGGGGGGGCTACTGGAATGTGGGGGGGTGTACTGGAATGGGGGGGGTGTACTGGGGTGGGGGGGCTACTGGAATGTGGGGGGGTGTACTGGAATGGGGGGGCTACTGAGACTGGGGGGGGTTAAGGGGGGGTTACTGGGATGGGGAGGCTGGGGGGGTACTGGGGAGGCTGGGGGGGGCTACTGGAATGGGGGGGCTGCAGGGGGGGCTACTGCCATGAGGGGCTGACCCCCCCCCTCCCCATTGCCCCCCCCCTTTTCTCAGGCTACAGCTCGGTGGTGGCCGACAGCTCCTCGGAGCCGGGGCTGAGCGGGGGGGGCTCCTCGCAGCCCCTCCCCAGCCAACCCCCCCCCAGCAGTGCCCCGTGAGTACCCTCAGAGTGAGGGGGGGGGGGTCACCCCCAAACCTCCCCACCCCCCCCAACTCTCCCCCACGAACCCCCCCAAAGATAACCAGGAGGGATTCTCAAGCCCCCCCCCCGCCTCTGTTTTATGTCCCCCCCCCTCTTTGCAGGAAGGAGCCCAGTGGCCCCCCCGCCCCTCCCAGTTCTGGGGGGGGGGTGGCGGTGGGGGGGGGGCGCCCCCACCCTGCTGGTGCCGCTCACCTCCAACCCCCCCGCCTCGCCCACCCCCACCTTCGCCGAGGCCAAACCGGGGCAGCCCCTCCTCAACGGGCCCCCCCCGTTCAGCGCCCCCCCTGACATCAAGGTGAGGGGCGGGGGGGGCAGAATTTTGGGGGGAGGATAGAGTTGGGGGGGTGTTGGCCCCCAGCACCGTCTTTACTCCCATTTTACTGTTTCTGCCCTCTTTCTGACCCCCCCATTCTGCTGTGTCCCCCCCTTTCTGACCCCCTCATTCTGCTGTGTCCCCCCCTTTCTGACCCCCTCATTCTGATTTCCTCCCCCCTCCCTGACCCCCCTCTCGTTCTGGTGCTGCCCCCCCTTTTCTGACCCCCCCATTCTGCTGTGTGTCCCCCTTTCTGACCCCCTCATTCTGATATCCTCCTCCCCCCCCCCTCTTTTTTGACCCCCCCCTTTCTGGTGTTGTCCCCCCTCCTCCTCCTGACCCCCCCCTCCTGCTGGTGTCCCCCCCATTCTGCTATCCCCCCGCCTTTTCTGACACCCCCCCCATTTCTGGTGTGTCCCCCCCCCCCTCCTCTGACCCCCGTCACCCCCCCAAAAATTCTGATTTTCCCCCCTTTTTTCTGACCTCTCCTTTCTGGTGTCCCCCCCTTTCTTCCCCCCCCTTTCTTCCCCCCCCTTTCTTCCCCCCCCCTTTCTTCCCCCCCCTTTCTTCCCCCCCCCCTTCTTCCCCCCCCCTTTCTTCCCCCCCCCTTTCTTCCGCCCCCCCTTTCTTCCCCCCCCATTCCGCCCCCCCTTTTCTGCCCCTTCCCCTTTTTTACCCCCATTTTTTGCCATTCCTCCCCCTCTTTGTGCCCCCCCCCTTTTTCGACCCCCCCCTTTTTTTTAATCCCCTCTCCTTTTTGACTCCCCCTCCCCCTTTCTGCCCCCCCCCCAATTTTTGCCCCCCCCCTACAGGCGCCGGAGCCCCTCAGCAGCCTCAAATCCATGGCGGAGCGAGCGGCCATCGGCTCCGGCCTGGAGGATCCGGTGCCCCCCCTGCACTTGGCCGAGAGGGGTAAGGGACCCCCAAACCCCCCCGGCACCCCCAAAACCCCCCCGGGACCCCAAACCCCCCCCAGGACCCCAAAACTCCCCAGACTTCCCCCAACCGTCTTAATCCTCCCCCCCAACCCTACTTTGACACCCCCCCCCCCCCCCAAAACCCTTCCAAATCCCCCTGTGCCCCCCCGTCACCCCCTCGATCTCCCCCACAGCCCCCTAAACCCCCCAAAACCCCACTCTGACCCCCCCAAAGCCCCCCCCAAACCCTGCTCTGACCCCCCCCCAATCTCCCCAACCCCCCCCGGGATCCCACCTTCCTCCCTTAAAGCCCTGTCAGTCTCCCCCAACCCCTACTCTGACCCCCATAAAACCCCCCCAAACCCCACTGTGACCCCCCCTCAGCCCCCCAATCTCCATAATCCCTACTCTGACCCCCCCAAACCCCACTGTCACCCCTCTCAGCCCCCCCAGTCTCCCCCAATCTCTACTCAGACCCCCCCAAACCCAATAAACCCCCCCCAAACCAATAACCCCCCCCAAACCCCACTGTGACCCCCCCTCAGCCCCCCAATCTCCACAACCCTTTACTCTGACCCCCCCCAAACCCCATAAACCCCCCCAAACCCCACTGTGACACCCCTCAGCCCCCCCAGTGTCCCCCAAACCCCATAACCTCTCCCCAAACCCCACTGTGACCCCCTCAGCCCCCCAACCTCTCCCCAATCTCACCGACTCCCCCCCTGAACCCCTACTCTGAGCCCCTCCAAACCCCACTGTGACCCCCCCTCAGCCCCCGTCTCCCCAATCCCCATAAAACCCTACTCTGACCCCCCCAACCCCCATAAAACACACCCCAAAACCAATAACCCCCCCAAACCCCAGTGTGACCCCGAACCCCTACTCTGATCCCCCCCCAAACCCCAATGTGACCCCCCCTCAGCCCCCCAGTCTCCCCCAAACCCCATAAAACCCTACTCTGACCCCCCCCAAACCCCATAAAACACACCCCAAAACCAATAAACCCTCCCCAAACCCCACTGTGACCCCAAACCCCTACTCTGATCCCCCCCAAACCCCACTGTGGCCCCCCCTCAGCCCCCCAGTCTCCCCCAATCCCCATAAAACCCTACTCTGACCCCCCCAAACCCCATAAAACACACCCCAAAAACAATAACCCCCCCCCAAACCCCAGTGTGACCCCAAACCCCTACTCTGATCCCCCCCAAACCCCACTGTGGCCCCCCCTCAGCCCCCCAGTCTCCCCCAATCCCCATAAAACCCTACTCTGACCCCCCCAAACCCCATAAAACACACCCCAAAAACAATAACCCCCCCCCAAACCCCAGTGTGACCCCAAACCCCTACTCTGATCCCCCCCAAACCCCACTGTGGCCCCCCCTCAGCCCCCCAGTCTCCCCCAAACCCCCCCAACCTCTCCCCAATCTCACCGACTCCCCCCCCAAACCCCACTCTGACCCCCTTCTCCCCCCCCCAATCTCCCCCAAAACTCCTCGTCACCTGCCCTGACCCCCCCCAAATCTCCCCCAATCCCCCCCCGCCCCCCCTGTAACCCCTCTTTTTCCCCCTCAGAGCTGCTGTTGGGGGGTGGGGGTCCCCCCCCCGCGGCGGGGCAGCCCCCGGGGGGGCTCGGGGAGGTGAGCATCCCCCTCTCGTTGGGGGTCTGCCCCCTCGGCCCCCTCCCCCTGGCCAAGGAGCAGCTCTACCAGCAGGCGCTGCAGGAACCCGCCTGGCACCACATGCCGCACCCCTCCGACTCGGAGCGCATCCGGTACGGGGGTCCCCAAAACCTGGGGGGTCCCCAAAACCATGGGGGGGGGTCCTAAGGGTGTTTTTGAGGGATTTGAGGGGGCTACGAGGGGGATTTGGGGGGCTATGAGGGGGGTTTGGAGGGGGTACAAGAGGGATTTGGGGCTCAGGAGCTGCCTGGCACCACATGCCGCACCCCTCCGACTCGGAGCGCATCTGGTACGGGGGTCCCCAAAACCGGAGAGGGTCCCCAAAACCATGGGAGGGGTCCTAAGGAGGTTAGAGGGGTATTAGAGGGGGATTTGGGGGGCTACGAGGGGGATTTGGAGGGGGTACAAGAGGGATTTGGGGCTCAGGAGCCGCCTGGCACCACATGCCGCACCCCTCCGACTCGGAGCGCATCCGGTACGGGGGTCCCCAAAACCGGGGGGTGTCCCCAAAACCATGGGGCGCGTCCTAAGGGGGTTATAGGGGGGTTACAGGGGGATTTGGGGGGCTATGAGGGGGGTTTGGAGGGGGTACAAGAGGGATTTGGGGTCTCAGGAGCCACCCGGCACCACATGCCGCACCCCTCCGACTCGGAGCGCATCCGGTACGGGGGTCCCCAAAACCGGGGGGGGTCCCCAAAACCATGAGAGGGGTCCTAAGGGGGTTAGAGGGGTATTAGAGGGGGATTTGGGGGGCTACGAGGGGGGTTTGGAGGGGGTACAAGGGGGATTTGGGGGCTCAGGAGCTGCCTGGCACCACATGCCGCACCCCTCCGACTCGGAGTGCATCCGGTACGGGGGTCCCCAAAACCGGGGGGGTCCCCAAAACCATGGGAGGGGTCCTAAGGGGGTTATTGAGGGATTTGGGGGGGCTACAAGGGGGATTTGGAGGGGGTACAAGGGGGATTTGGGGCTCAGAAGCCACCTGGCACCACATGCCGCACCCCTCCGACTCGGAGCTCATCCGGTACGGGGGTCCCCAAAACCGGAGGGGGTCCCCAAAACCAGGGGAGGGGTCCTAAGGGGGCTATAGGGGGGGTTACAGAGGGATTTGGAGGGGGTGCAAGGGGGATTTGGAGGGGGTACGAGAGGGATTTGGGGGCTCAGGAGCCGCCCGGCACCACACGCCGCACCCCTCCGACTCGGAGCGCATCCGGTACGGGGGTCCCCAAAACCTGGGGGGTCCCCAAAACCATGGGGGGGGTCCTAAGGGTGTTTTTGAGGGATTTGAGGGGGATTTGGGGGGCTACGAGGGGGGTTTGGAGGGGGTACAAGGGGGATTTGGGGGCTCAGGAGCCACCTGGCACCAAATGCCGCACCCCTCCGACTCGGAGCGCATCCAGTACGGGGGTCCCCAAAACCGAGGGGGTCCCCAAAACCAGGGGGGGTGTCCTGGGGGGCTTATAGGGGGATTTGGGGGGGCTACAGGGGGATTTGGGGGTCCCCAAAACTGAAGGCAAGGCCTTGGGGGCATCCCGAGGGAGTCCGGGGGGAATCCTGCCGATTTTGGTGGAACTCGGGGCTCCATTTAATATTTTTAACTTGAATTTTTCCATTTTTTTGTTATTTTAGACTATAATTTTTTTTTAATTTGATAGAATCTTCGATAATTTCGGTTCTTTTTGACAATTTCGGTTCTTTTTGACAATTTCCATTTCTTTTCCCACTTTATCATTTCCATTTCTATTTTCAACCGTTTATTACCGCTTTCTAAACGCATATTTTGCCCTTTTTGATCATTTTGGGACCTTTTAAGTTTTCAATTATTTTCAATTCTTTCTAAAATTTGGAGCTTTTTGTGATTTTTTTTTTTTCGTTCTTTTTGATTATTTTTTTTCTCCTGATTTTCCCCGATTTTGGGGTGTTTTTTCCCCCCCCCAGGCAATACCTGCCCCGCAACCCCTGCCCCACGCCCCCCTACCACCACCAGGTGCCCCCCCCGCACTCCGACACCGTTGAGTTCTATCAGCGCCTCAGCACCGAGACTTTGTTCTTCATTTTCTACTACTTGGAGGTACCAAAGCCCCCCCCAAATGCACCCCAAAAAATTCATTTCCCACCCCTGGGGGGGGGGTCCCTATGGATCTGGGGGGTCCCTATAGATCTGGGAGGTCCCTATGGGTCTGGGGGGGCTTCTATGGATCTGGAGGCGCTCTATGGGTCTGGGGGGTCCCTGTGGGTCTGGGGGGTCCCTATGGGTCTGGGGGGGCTCTATGGGTCTGGGGGGGGCTCTATGGGTCTGGGGGGGGCTCTATGGGTCTGGGGGGGCTTCTATGGATCTGGAGGCGCTCTATGGGTCTGGGGGAGAACCCTATGGGTCTGGGGGGGCTTCTATGGGTCTGGGGGGGCTTCTATGGATCTGGAGGCGCTCTATGGGTCTGGGGGGGTATCCTATGGGTCTGGGGGCGCTCTGTGGGTCTGGGTGGGGGGCTCCTATGGGTCTGGGGGGTGCTCCTATGGGTCTGGGGGTGCTTCTATGGATCTGGAGGCGCTCTATGGGTCTGGGGGAGAACCCTATGGGTCTGGGGGGGCTCCTATGGGTCTGAGGGGGCTCCTATGGGTCTGGAGGCGCTCTATGGGTCTGGGGGGTCCCTGTGGGTCTGGGGGGCTCCTATGGGTCTGGGGAGGGTCCCTATGGATCTGGAGGATCCCTATGGATCTGGGGGGGCTCCTATGGATCTGGGGGTCCCTGTGGGTCTGGGGAGGCTCCTATGGATCTGGGGGAGCTCTATGGGTCTGGGGGGGGCTCCTATGGATCTGGGGGGGCTCTATGGGTCTGGGGGGGCTCTGTGGGTCTGGGTGGACTCCTATGGGTCTGGGGGGGCTCTGTGGGTCTGGGGGGTCCCTATGGGTCTGGGGGGGCTCCTATGGATCTGGGGGGGCTCCTATGGATCTGGGGGGTCCCTATGGGTCTGGGGGGGCTTCTATGGGTCTGGGGGGGCTCTATGGGTCTGGGTGGGCTCCTATGGGTCTGAGGGGGCTCCTAGGGTCTGGAGGCGCTCTATGGGTCTGGGGGGTCCCTGTGGGTCTGGGGGGCTCCTATGGGTCTGGGGAGGGTCCCTATGGATCTGGAGGATCCCTATGGATCTGGGGGGGCTCCTATGGATCTGGGGGTCCCTGTGGGTCTGGGGGGGCTCCTATGGATCTGGGGGTCCCTGTGGGTCTGGGGAGGCTCCTATGGATCTGGGGGAGCTCTATGGGTCTGGGGGGGCTCCTATGGATCTGGGGGGGCTCTATGGGTCTGGGGGGGCTCTGTGGGTCTGGGTGGACTCCTATGGGTCTGGGGGGGCTCTATGGGTCTGGGTGGGCTCCTATGGATCTGGGGGAGCTCTGTGGGTCTGGAGGGGCTCCTATGGGTCTGGAGGTCCCCTATGGGTCTGGGAGGTCCCCTATGGGTCTGGGGGGGCTCCTATGGATCTGGGGGGGCTCTATGGGTCTGGGGGGGCTCTATGGGTCTGGGTGGGCTCCTATGGGTCTGGGGGAGCTCCTATGGATCTGGGGGGTCCCTATGGGTGTGAGGGTGCCCCTGTGAGTTGAGGGGGGCTCCTATGGATCTGGGAGAACCCTATAGATCTGGAGGGGCTCTATGGATGTGAGGGGGTCCCTATGGATCTGGGGGGTCCCTATGGATCTGGGGGGTCCCTATGGATCTGGGGGGGCTCTATGGATCTGTGGGTGCCTCTATGAATCTGGAGGGGTGTTGTGGATCTGGGGGCTCTATGGGTCTGGGGAGGGTCCCTATGGATCTGGGGGAGCTCCTATGGATCTGGGGGGGGGCTCTATGGATCTGGGGGTGCCTCTATGCATCTGGAGGGATGTTGTGGATCTGGCCGGCTCTATGGGTCCGGTGAGGGTCCCTATGGATCTAGGGGGTCCCTGTGGGTCTGGGGGGGCTCTTATGCATTTGTGGGGGCCCCTATGGATCATGGGGACCCCCCCCAGGGCACGAAGGCGCAGTACCTGGCGGCGAAGGCGCTGAAGAAGCAGTCGTGGCGCTTCCATACGAAGTACATGATGTGGTTCCAACGCCACGAGGAGCCCAAGACCATCACCGACGAGTTCGAGCAGGTCTGGGGGGGCCCCGCACCCCAAAAACACCCCCCGTACCCCAAAATCCCCTCGACAGCCCCCAGAATGGCACTTCTCCGCCCCCAAAACAGCACTTCTGGGCCTCCAAAATAGCATCTTTTTACCCCAAAACTTCCATCCCGACCCCCCCAAACCATCACCGAGGAGTTCGAGGAGGTCTGGGGGGGCCCCGCACCCCAAAACCACCCCCAGTTACCTCCCAGTTGCCTCCCAGTGCCCCCCAGTTACATCCCAGTGCCTTCCACTTACTTCCCAGTGTCCCCCAGTTGCCTCCCATTAAACCCCCAGTGCCTTCCACTTGCTTCCCAGTAACCCCAGTTACATCCCAGTGCCTTCCAGTTACTTCCCAGTAACCCCAGTTGCCTCCCAGTGCCTCCCATTAAACCCCCAGTGCCTTCCACTTACTTCCCAGTAACCCCAGTTGCCTCCCAGTGCCCCCATTAAACTCCCAGTGTCCCCCAGTTACATCCCAGTGCCTTCCAGTTACTTCCCAGTGCCCCCCAGTTGCCTCCCAGTGCCTCCCAGTAAACCCCCAGTGCCTTCCACTTCCTTCCCAGTAACCCCAGTTGCCTCCCACTGCCCCCCATTAAACCCCCAGTGCCTTCCACTTACTTCCCAGTAACCCCAGTTGCCTCCCAGCGCCTCCCATTAAACCCCCAGTGCCTTCCACTTACTTCCCAGTAACCCCAGTTACCTCCCAGTGCCTTCCACTTACTTCCCAGTAACTCCAGTTGCCTCCCAGTGCCTCCTGGTTCCTTCCCAGTGCCCTCCCAGTGCCCCCCAGTTACCTCCCCGCTCCACCACCGTTGATTCAGTGCCCCCCCCTTCAATTTTTGGGGCAGAAAAGGGGGCAAAACCGCCCTAAATCACTGTCATCTTGGGGGGGGGCGGCTCTGGGATTGGGGGGGGGGCTCTGGGATTGGGGGGGACCCCAAATTCGATCTCTTTTTCCCCCCCCCCAGGGCACCTACATCTATTTCGACTACGAGAAGTGGGGGCAGCGCAAGAAGGAAGGGTTCACCTTCGAGTATCGGTACTTGGAGGACCGAGACCTGCAGTGATGAGGGGGGCCCTGCAGAGACCCCCCCACACTTAAACCCCCCCCCCCAATACTCACAGGGACCCCCCAAACCCCCCCCCCTCAGCCTCGACACCCCCATTTCCCCCCGGTTCCAGCTGGGCTGAGCATTTTGGGGGGGACGGGGGGGGGGGTTTGTTTCACCTTATTTTGAGCTCAAATTGGGGGGGGGGGCGGTGTTTTGGGGGGGGGCACTTCGGGGGGGGCCCTTCTTCCCCCCCCCCCTTCCTTTGGAGGTTTTTTTTCTCTTTTTTTTTGGTGAATTTATTTTCATTTTGGAAAATATTTATGAATAAATAGTTTTATATGGAGAGGGTCTTTGTTTTGGGGGGGGCACAGTTTGGGGGGGATCAGCCCAGAACCCCCCCCCCACACACATACACACCCTCCCCCCCTATGGCCCCCCCAAAAAAACCCCACAAAAGGGGGACTTTGGGGGGGGATTAACGACGTGGGAATTAATTAATGGAGAGGGGGTGTGAGCCCCCAGTGCCCTCCCAGTAACCCCAGTGCCCTCCCAGTAACCCCCAGTTGCCTCCCAGTAACCCCCAGTTGCCTCCCAGTTACCTCCCAGTGCCCCCCAGTGCCCCCCAGTCACCTCCCAGTAACCCCAGTTACCTCCCAGTAACCCCAGTTGCCTCCCAGTCACCCCAATTCCCTCCCAGTGCCCCCCAGTCACCTCCCAGTAACCCCAGTTCCCTCCCAGTGCCCCCAATCGCCTCCCAGTAACCCCAGTTCCCTCCCAGTGCCCCCCAGTCACCTCCCAGTAACCCCAGTTCCCTCCCAGTGCCCCCTAGTTCCCTCCCAGTAACCCCAGTTCCCTCCCAGGGCCCCCCAGTAACCTCCCAGTAACCCCAGTTCCCTACTAGTGCCCTCCAGTTCCCTCCCAGTGCCCCCAATCACCTCCCAGTAACCCCAGTTCCCTCCCAGTGCCCCCAATCACCTCCCAGTAACCCCAGTTCCCTCCCAGTGCCCCCCAGTTACCTCCTAGTAACCCCAGTTCCCTCCCAGTGCCCTCCAGTGCCCCCCAGTGCCCTCCCAGTAACCCCAGTCACCTCCCAGTAACCCCAGTTCCCTCCCAGTGCCCCCCAGTTACCTCCCAGTAACCCCAGTTGCCTCCCAGTGTCCCCCAGTTACCTCCCAGTAACCCTAGTTACCTCCCAGTAACCCTAGTTCCCTCCCAGTGCCCTCCAGTTCCCTCCCAGTACCCTCCAGTGTCCCCCAGTCACCTCCCAGTACCCTCCAGTGCCCCCCAGTTCCCTCCCAGTAACCCCAACTCCACAACACCCATTTATTGAACGCTCTCTCTTTCATTTTTAAGAGCCACAAAGGGGCCGAAACAGCCCCAAAGCCGCGAGGGGGGGGGGAAGGCGGTCTCGGTTCCGGGGGGGTCCCAGGGGGGTCTCTCCCCTCGGGGGGGGTCCCGGGGGGGTCCCCCCTTAGATGAGATCCATCAGGATGTCCTCCTCCATCACGCTGGGCGCCTGCAGCCCCGGCTGCGCCACGGGGCCCCGCGGGCCGGGGGGCAACAGCATCTGCCCTGGGGGGGCAAAACGGGGGGGTCAGGGGGGCAGAATCTGCCCTGGGGGGGCAAAACGGGGGGGTCAGGGGCAGAATCTGCCCTGGGGGGGCAAAAAGGGGGGGTCAGGGGGCAGAATCTGCCCTGGGGGGGCAAAAAAGGGGGGGGTCAGGGGGGCAGAATGTGCCCTGGGGGGGCAAAAAGGGGGGGTCAGGGGGCAGAATCTGCCCTGGGGGGGCAAAAAGGGGGGGTCAGGGGGCAGAATGTGCCCTGGGGGGGCAAAAAGGGGGGGTCAGAGGGGCAGAATCTGCCCTGGGGGGCAAATAGGGGGGGTCAGGGGCAGAATGTGCCCGGGGGGGCAAAAAGGGGGGGTCAGGGGCAGAATGTGCCCGGGGGGGGCAAAAAGGGGGGGGTCAGGGGGGCAGAATCTGCCCGGGGGGGGGCAAATAGGGGGGCATATTTTGGGGTTCGGGGTCTCACCTGGCGGGGGGGGCGCGGGGGGGGGGTGTCAGGTTTTGGGGTTCGGGGTCTCACCTGGCAGGGGGGCGCGGGGGGGTCAGGTTTTGGGGTTCGGGGTCTCACCTGGCAGGGGGGCGCGGGGGGGGTCTGGTTTTGGGGTTCGGGGTCTCACCTGGCAGGGGGGCGCGGGGGGGGTCAGGTTTTGGGGTTCGGGGTCTCTCCTGGCAGGGGGGCGCGGGGGGGGTCAGGTTTTGGGGTTCGGGGTCTCACCTGGCAGGGGGGCGCGGGGGGGGTCAGGTTTTGGGGTTCGGGGTCTCACCTGGCAGGGGGGCGTGGGGGGGGTCAGGTTTTGGGGTTCGGGGTCTCACCTGGCAGGGGGGCGCGGGGGGGGTCAGGTTTTGGGGTTCGGGGTCTCACCTGGCAGGGGGGCGCGGGGGGGGTCAGGTTTTGGGGTTCGGGGTCTCTCCTGGCAGGGGGGCGCGGGGGGGTCAGGTTTTGGGGTTCGGGGTCTCACCTGGCAGGGGGGCGCGGGGGGGGTCAGGTTTTGGGGTTCGGGGTCTCACCTGGCTGGGGGGCGCGGGGGGGGTCAGGTTTTGGGGTTCGGGGTCTCACCTGGCAGGGGGGCGCGGGGGGGGTCAGGTTTTGGGGTTCGGGGTCTCACCTGGCAGGGGGGCGCGGGGGGGGTCAGGTTTTGGGGTTCGGGGTCTCACCTGGCGGGGGGGTGCGGGGGGGGTCAGGTTTTGGGGTTCGGGGTCTCACCTGGCAGGGGGGCGCGGGGGGGCCCCAGCTGCCCCGGCCAGGGCTGCCCCGGGGGGGGGTGCAGCAGGGGGGGGGGCAGTTGCCCCTGGCCCAGCGTGGGGGGGGGCAGCAGCGGCTGCGCGGGGGGGGGGGCGGGAGGTGGTGCGGGACCCCCCCCTGAGGCTGCAAAAAGGGGGGGGGGAAAAGCGGGGGGGTCAGGGGGGGCCCCCCGGAACTGGGAACCCCCCCAGTGCCCTCCAGTTCCCTCCCAGTTACCCCCCAGTAACCTCCCAGTTCCCTCCCAGTGCCCCCTAATTACCTCCCAGTAACCCTACTTCCCTCCCAGTAACCTCCCAGTACCCTCCAGTCCCTCCCAGTGCCTCCCAGTAACCTCACAGTACCCTCCCAGTGTCCCCCAGTAACCTCCCAGTACCCTCCAGTGCCTCCCAGTTCCCCCTAATTACCTCCCAGTAACCCTACTTCCCTCCCAGTTCACTCCCAGTGCCTTCCAGTGCCCCCCAGTTACCTACCAGTGCCCTTCAGTGCCCCCAGTTCCCTCCCAGTTCCCCCTAGTTACCTCCCAGTGCCCCCCAGTTACCTCCCAGTTCCCTCCACTTACTCCCCAGTGTCCCCCAGTTGCCTCCCAGTTATCTCCCAGTGCCCCCCAATTACCTGCCAGTGCCCCCCAGTTCCCTCCCAGTTCCCTCCCAGTGCCTCCCAGATACCTCCCAGTTCCCTCCAGTTACCTCCCAGTGCCCTCCAGTGCTCCCCAGTTCCCTCCCAGTGCCCCCCAGTAACCCTGGTTCCCACCCAGTTATCTCCCAGTGCCCCCCAGTAACCTCCAGTGCCTCCCAGTTCCTTCCCAGTGCCCCCCAGTTACCTCCCAGTAACCCTAGTTCTCTCCCAGAGCCCTCCAGTGCCCCCCAGTCACCTCCCAATCCCTCCCAGTGCCCCCCAGTTACCTCCCAGTTATCTCCCAGTGCCCCCCAGTTCCCCCTAGTTACCTCCCAGTGCCCTCCAGTGTCCCCCAGTCACCTCCCAGTGCCCCCCAGTAACCCTAGTTCCCTCCCAGTGCCCTCCAGTCCCTCCCAGTCACCTCCCAGTGCCCCCCAATTACCTGCAAGTGCCCCCCAGTTCCCTCCCAGTGCCCTCCAGTTCCCTCCCAGTTATCTCCCAGTTCCCCCCAGTTCCCTCCCAGTGCCCCTCAGTTCCCTCCCAGTGCCTCCCAGTTCCCTCCCAGTGCCCTCCCAGTGCCCCCCAGTGCCCCCCAGTTCCCTCACCGGTTGCTGACTCAGCAGGAGGCTGCGCAGTTGGGGGTTCGCTCCGGGGTTTTGGGGGCGCAGCAGTGCCCCCCCCGCGGCGGCCTGGCTGCTTTGGGGGGGCCCAGGTTGGGGGGGTCCCGGGTTTGGGGGGGCCGGGGGGGGCGGCGGGGGGGGCGGGGCGGGGGGGGGGCGGGGGGGGGGGGGCGGCTGCGCCTGCTGCTGCGTCGCTGCTGCTGCTGCCTGCTGCGCCCGCAGCTGCAACTGGGGGGGGGGAAAGAGGGGGTGTCAGGGGGGAACCCCAAAATCACACACACCCCCAAAACCCCCAGTGCCCCCCCAAACCCACTCAGCCCCCTCCAAAGGCCCTCCACCCCCTCAAAGCCCCCCCAAAGGCCCCCCCCAAAAGGCCCTCCACCCCCTCAAAGCCCCCCCAAAGGCCCCCCACCCCCTCAAAGCCCCCCCAAACCCACTCAGCCCCCCCCAAAGATCCCCCCAAAGGCCCTCCACCCCCTCAAAGCCCCCCCAAACCCACTCAGCCCCCCCCAAAGATCCCCCCAAAGGCCCTCCACCCCCTCAAAGCCCCCCCAAACCCACTCAGCCCCCCCCAAAGACCCCCCCCAAAGGTCCCCCACCCCCTCAAAGCCCCCCCAAACCCACTCAGCCCCCCCAAAGACCCCCCCAAAGGCCCTCCACCCTCTCAAAGCCCCCCCAAACCCACTCAGCACCCCCCAAAGACCCCCCCCAAAGGCCCCCCACCCTCTCAAAGCCCCCCCAAACCCACTCAACCCCCCCCAAAGACCCCCTCAAAGGCCCTCCAACCCCATCAAAGCCCCCCCAAACCCACTCAGCCCCCCACAAAGACCCCCCCAAAGGCCCTCCAGTCCCTCAAAGCCCCCCCAAATCCACTCAACCTCCCCAAAGACCCCCCCCAAAGGGACCCCACCCTCTCAAAGCCCCCCCCAAACCCACTCAGCCCCCCCCAAAGCCCCCCCAAAGGCCCTCCACTCCCTCAAAGCCCCCCCCAATCCACTCAACCTCCCCAAAGACCCCCCCAAAGGTCCCCCACCCCCTCAATGCCCCCCCAAACCCACTCAGCCCCCCCCAAAAGGCCATCCACTGCCTCAAAGCCCCCCCAAATCCTCTCAACCTCCCCAAAGACCCCCCCAAAGGTCCCCCACCCCCTCAAAGCCCCCCAAACCCACTCAGCCCCCCCCAGAGACCCCCCCCAAAGGCCCCCCACCCCCTCAAAGCCCCCCCAAATCCACTCAGCCCCCCCCAGAGACCCCCTTAAAGGCCCTCCACCCCCTCAAAGCCCCCCCCAAAGGGACCCCACCCCCTCAAAGCCCCCCCAAACCCACTCAACCTCCCCAAAGACCCCCCCAAAGGTCCCCCACCCCCTCAAAGCCCCCCCAAACCCCCTCAGCCCCCCCAAACCCCCCCAGCCCCCCCAGACCAGGCTCTGCTGCCGCTGCTGCTCCTCCAGGATCCCAACGGAGCCCAAGTTGGGGCTCACCTGCGGCCCCGCCAGCTGGGGGGGGGCAAAGTTTGGGGGGGGCTCGGGTACCCCCAAACACCCCCCACACCCTAAAATCCCCACCCTCAACCCCCCCCCCCAAAACTACATCCCAATCCACCCCAAAAATGCACCCTAACCCCCCCTGCACCCCAAAACTGACCCCCCCAACTCCCCCTGCACCCCAAAACTGAACCCCCCAACTCCCCCTGCACCCCAAAACTGACCCCCCCCGCACCCCAACCCCCCCAACTCCCCCTGCACCCCAAAACTGCCCCCCAAAACCCCCCCACTCCCCCTGCACCCCAAAACTGTGCCCCCCAATCCCCCCCTTAACCCCCTCTGCACCCCAAAACCCCCTCGTGCCCCCACCCCCCCAGCCCTCAGCCCCCCCAAATCTGCCCCCCCTCCGACCCCCCCTCACCTGCGGTTGCACCCCCGAGGCCACGGGGAGGGTCCCCGGCTGCTTGGGCAGAAAGGAGGGGGGGGCGCCGGGCACTTGGGGGGCTGAGCCCCCCAACTGTGGGGAGAGGAGGAGTTGGGGGGGGACACGTCAGAAACCCCCCCATGGGGTGTTGGGGGTACTTGGGGGGCAGGAAAGACCCCCCCGTGGGGTGATGGGGGCACTTGGGGGGCAGGAAAGACCCCCCCGTGGGGTGATGGGGGTACTTGGGGGGCAGGAAAGACCCCCCCATGGGGTGATGGGGGTACTTGGGGGGCAGGAAAGACCCCTCCATGGGGTGATGGGGGTACTTGGGGGGCAGGAAAGACCCCCCCATGGGGTGATGAGGGCACTTGGGGGGCAGGAAAGACCCCCCCGGGGGGTGATGGGGGCACTTGGGGGGCAGGAAAGACCCCCCCATGGGGTGATGGGGGTACTTGGGGGGCAGGAAAGACCCCCCCGTGAGGTGATGGGGGCACTTGGGGGGCAGGAAAGACCCCCCCGTGGGGTGATGGGGGCACTTGGGGGGCAGGAAAGACCCCCCCGTGGGGTGATGGGGGCACTTGGGGGGCAGGAAAGACCCCCCCATGGGGTGATGGGGGCACTTGGGGGGCAGGAAAGACCCCCCGTGGGGTGATGGGGGTACTTGGGGGGCAGGAAAGACCCCCCCATGGGGTGATGGGGGTACTTGGGGGGCAGGAAAGACCCCCCCGTGGGGTGATGGGGGTACTTGGGGGGCAGGAAAGACCCCCCCATGGGGTGATGGGGGCACTTGGGGGGCAGGAAAGCCCCCCCCGTGGGGTGATGGGGGCACTTGGGGGGCAGGAAAGACCCCCCATGGGGTGATGGGGGTACTTGGGGGGCAGGAAAGACCCCCCCGTGGGGTGATGGGGGTACTTGGGGGGCAGGAAAGCCCCTCTTGGGGTCACTTTTGGGGTGCTGGGGGGGCTCCGAGGGGCTGAGGGGGTTTGGGGGGGCTCTGGGGGTGCTCTATGGGTCCTGCAGGGGGTTTGGGGGGACTCTGTGGGTGCTGTGGGGTTCTGGGGGTGCCCTGGGGCACTTGGGGGTGCTGGGAGGGTTTGGGGGGGCTCTGGGGGTTCAGGGGGTTTTGGGGGGCCCTTACGGTGCGCTGCTGCTCGATCTTCTGCTGCTGGACCTGTTTGTGGTTGGTGATGACCTGGGGGGCACTGGGGATGCTGTGTGTGTTCAGGGATGCTGTGGGGGTTCAGGGGGGTTCAGGGGGGTCCTGGGTGGGTTTGGGGGTTCGGGGGGGGTTTTGGGGGGCCCTTACGGTGCGCTGCTGCTCGATCTTCTGCTGCTGGACCTGTTTGTGGTTGGTGATGACCTGGGGGGGACTGGGGGTGCTGTGTGTGTTCAGGGGGGCTGTGGGGGTTCAGGGGGGTTCAGGGGGGTTCAGGGGGGTTCGGGGGGGTTTTGGGGGGCCCTTACGGTGCGCTGCTGCTCGATCTTCTGCTGCTGGACCTGTTTGTGGTTGGTGATGAGCTGGGGGGCACTGGGGGTGCTGTGTGTGTTCAGGGGTGCTGTGGGGGTTCAGGGATGCTGTGTGTGTTCAGGGATGCTCTGGGGGTTCAGGGGGGTCCTGGGTGGGTTTGGGGGTTCGGGGGGGTTTTGGGGGGCCCTTACGGTGCGCTGCTGCTCGATCTTCTGCTGCTGAACCTGTTTGTGGTTGGTGATGACCTGGGGGGGACTGGGGGTGCTGTGTGTGTTCAGGGATGCTGTGGGGGTTCAGGGATGCTGTGGGGGTTCAGGGGGGGTCCTGGGTGGGTTTGGGGGTTCGGGGGGGTTTTGGGGGGCCCTTACGGTGCGCTGCTGCTCGATCTTCTGCTGCTGGACCTGTTTGTGGTTGGTGATGACCTGGGGGGCACTGGGGGATCCTGGGGAGGTTTGGGGGTCCTGGGTGGGTTTGGGGGTTCAGGGGGGTCCTGGGTGGGTTTGGGGGTTCGGGGGGGGTTTTGGGGGGCCCTTACGGTGCGCTGCTGCTCGATCTTCTGCTGCTGGACCTGTTTGTGGTTGGTGATGACCTGGCGGATGCCGTTGACGAAGCCGCTTTGGTCGTAGGGGATGAGGCCCATGAAGATCTTCTTCTTGGAGGAGTAGAGCAGCATCAGCACCCGCACCTCGCACGGCGCCGTGTGCGGGAAGTGCACGCAGCCCGCCTGCAGCGGCACCCCGAAAACGGGGGGTCAGGGGCGCCCCGAAACACCGGCACCCCGAAACGGGGGGTCAGGGGCGCCCCGAAACACCGGCACCCCGAAAACGGGGGGTCAGGGGCGCCCCGAAACCCCAAAACAGGGACAGAGGGGGTCAGGGGCACCCCGAAACAGGGACAGGGGGACAAAGGGACAGGGACGCATTAGGGACAAAGATAGAGAGACAAAGAGACAGAGTAACAAAGGGACAGACGGACAGGAACAGAGGGACAGAGGGACAAACGGACAGAAGGACAGAGGGACAGGGATAGAGGAACAGAGGGACAGGAACAGAGGGACAGAGGGGACAGAGGGGACAGAGGGACAGAGGGACAGAGGGACAGAAGGACAGAGGGGACAGAGGAACGGAGGGGACAGAGGGGACAGAGGGACAGAAGGACAGAGGGGACAGAGGGACAGAGGAACGGAGGGGACAGAGGGGACAGAGGGACAGAAGGACAGAGGGGACAGAGGGGACAGAGGAACGGAGGGGACAGAGGGACAGAGGGACAGAAGGACAGAGGGGACAGAGGGGACAGAGGGACGGAGGGATGGAGGGACAGAGGGACAGAGGGACAGAGGGACAGAGGGACAGAGGGGACAGAGGGACAGAGGGACGGAGGGACAGAGGGGACAGAGGGACGGAGGGATGGAGGGACGGAGGGACAGAGGGACAGAGGGGACAGAGGGACAGAGGGACAGAGGGACGGAGGGACAGAGGGGACAGAGGGACAGAGGGACAGAGGGACGGAGGGGACAGAGGGGACAGAGGGACGGAGGGATGGAGGGACGGAGGGACAGAGGGACAAATAGAGACAGAGGGACAAGGACAGACGGACAGAGACAGATGAGGGACGCGGGAACACAGGCAGGGGGAGAGATGAGAGACACGGGGACACGAGGACACACAGACGGGGACAGAAGGACAGGGGGACACTGTCATTTTGGGGGGGCCCTGGGGGGGGGGTGGATTTGGGGTCCCCAGCTTTGAGGGACCCTTCGGAAGCCGCGAGACACCAGACCTGAGGAGGGACAAAGGGGAATGGGGGTCCGGGGGGGTTTGGGGGGGTCCAGGGGGTTTGGGGGGGGACTCTGGAGGGGTCCCCAGATTTTGGGGGTGGGGGGGGGTGGGGTTTGGGGGGTGCTCTTACGAAGCCGTTGCCCATAATGCGATAAAGACCCTTCAGCGATTCCAAATCTTTGTTGGTGAAGTGGAACTGAACCATTCGGGAATTGCGGAAGAGAGGGCCCAGCGTGGTCTGAAGTGGGGGGATATAAAAAAGGGGGGGTCAGGGGAACCCCAAATCCCCTCCCTTGAGAATCAGGGGTACCCCAAAACCCCTGCAGAGGGGCTCTGGAGCCCCCCCAAAACTCTGCTTGGGAGCGAGGGTGAGGATACCCCAAACCTCCATGGAAAGAAAGCATTGAGTCCCCCCCAAAACACCGCTTTCCAAAGGGATTTGTCCCCCCAAAAAAGAATGGGGGGACCCCAAAAACAATTAGGGGAGCCCAAAATCCCTTTGGTGTGCAGAACACCCCAAAAGTGGAGGTGAGGGCCCCCCCCAACTCACCAGGAGCTGCTGCGGGATGAGCTGCATGATCAGCTTCTGCGGCCATTGATCTGTTTTCCTGGGGTGGGGGCAGGAATTGGGGTGACCCTGGGGTCCCCCTTGACCCCCCCTCGAATAAAGTGACCCCCCCAGAGCCCGTGGGCCCCCCAAAATCCCACTCACAGGTTCTCGCCGGCGTTGACGTAGACCTGACAGGGCAGCGAGCGCGTCAGCTTCGTGCTCGAGTCGACCGAGGCTGGTTTGGGTTTCTGGGGGGGATCACAGCAAATTGGGGGGGTCAGGGGGGATTTGGGGGGTCAGGGGGGATTTGGGGGGGGGATCAGGGGGGATTTAGAGGGGGTTCGAGGGGATTTGGGGGGTTTGAGGGGGGATTTAGAGGGGTTAAGGGGGATTTGGAGGGGATCGAAGGCATTTTGGGGGCATCGGGGGAACCTTAGGGGGTGTCAGAGGGGGATTTTGGGGGGTTAAGGGGGGATGAGGGGGGATTTGGGGGGGTTAAGGGGGGATTTGGAGGGGGTCCAAGGCATTTTGGGGAGTTAAGGGGCGATCTTAGGGGTGTCAGGGGGGATTTGGGGGGGTCAGCGGGGATTTGGGGGGGTTAAGGGAGGATTTGGGGGTGTTAAGGGTGGATTTCGGAGGGGATTGAAGGCATTTTGGGGGGGTTAAGGGGCGATCTTAGGGGTGTTGGGAGGGATTTGGGGGGGTTGAGGGGAGATTTGGGGGGGTCAGGGGGGATTTGGGGGGTTAAGGGGGGATTTCGGGGGGTTGAGGGGGGATTTGGGGGTGTCAGGGGGGATTTAGGGGGGTTAAGGGTGGATTTGGAGGGGATCGAAGGCATTTTGAGGGCATCAGGGGGGACCTTAGGGGTGTCAGAGGGGGATTTTGGGGGGTTAAGGGGGGAT